>NC_052500.1:25864400-25873884 GCF_016617805.1 Bactrocera tryoni
AACATCACTGGACGAAATTTGTCTCGAAAACATTGGATCTCCTTGAACATTTTGAAAACCCACAAAGCGAAGCTATGTTGCTTGGGCAGGTCGAGCGGCTTCAGTTCTTGCACAAGCTGTATTTTGTTCGTTCCATACGTCAGTCCGCGTTGGTACGAACGGCGTCGAATCGACTCTCCACGGTCTTCGTGTAACTTTTACTGGCGAAGCGTGCAAAAAATATTTTGAATTACTAAGAGTTTGGAGTTACTAAGAAAACATCCTTAATTATACTCTCGCAACAATGTTGCTAAGGAGAGTATTATAGTTTTGTTCACATAACGGTTGTTTGTAAGTCCTAAAACTAAAAGAGTCAGATATAGGGTTATATATACCAAAGTGATCAGGGTGACGAGTAGAGTCAAAATCCGGATGTCTGTCTGTCCGTCCGTCCGTCCGTCTGTCCGTCCGTCCGTGCAAGCTGTAACTTGAGTAAAAATTGAGATGTCATGATGAAACTTGGTACACGTATTCCTTGGCTCCATAAAAAGAGGTTAAGTTCGAAGATGGGCAAAATCGGTGCACTGCCACGCCCACAAAATGGCGGAAACCGAAAACCTATAAAGTGTCATAACTAAGCCATAAATAAAGATATTAAAGTGAAATTTGGCACAAAGGATCGCATTAGGGAGGGGCATATTTGGACGCAATTTTTTTGGAAAAGTGGGCGTGGCCCCGCCCCCTACTAAGTTTTTTGTACATATCTCGGAAACTACTATAGCTATGTCAACCAAACTCTACAGAGTCGTTTTCTTCAGGCATTTCCATATACAGTTCAAAAATGGAAGAAATCGGATAATAACCACGCCCACCTCCCATACAAAGGTTATGTTGAAAATCACTAAAAGTGCGTTAACCGACTAACAAAAAACGTCAGAAACACTAAATTTTACGGAAGAAATTGCAGAATGAAGCTGCACCCAGGCTTTTTTTAAAAAATTGAAAATGGGCGTGGCCTCGCCCACTTATGGACCAAAAACCATATCTCAGGAACTACTCGACCGATTTCAATGAAATTCGGTATATAATATTTTCTTAACACCCTGATAACATGTACGAAATATGGGTGAAATCGGTTCACAACCACGCCTTCTTCCAATATAACGCTATTTTGAATTCCATCTGATGCCTCTTCTGAATAATACGAGTATATACATTAGGAACCAATGATGATAGCGGAATAAAACTTTACAAAAATACGGTATTTGAAAAATATGTAAATGACGTATAATGAAATCTCGATTATCACTTTATCATGCGAGAGTATAAAATGTTCGGTGACACCCGAACTTAGCCCTTCCTTACTTGTTTTAAACTTTATTTGAAAACGTCTAAGAACAAAAGATAGTCTAGAATTTATCAAATGATAGTAATAAAATTGTTGGAGATCCATAAAATAATATAATTGCTCTTATTTTGTGAACGCTAGACTTGAATAGAGCTTAACGATATATAATCTATGAAACGTAGAAAAGTCCTAACTTTTCTTATTAATTATATTGAATCAAGTTCAATCCTATAAGTTAAAGTACTTTCAGAAATAATTTGTACATTCTGCCTTATGACTTTTCCGTAGAGTTTAGGTTTACAATTTTTCTCTATTGAACAATCTTTCTTAAGAGTTTCTTCAAAAATGATATCTTAGAAATCTTCTCTGAAAATTCTAAGTAAATCCGACAAATACTTTGCGAGTTATTTGATAGTGAGCAAATGGTTCTACGGCGCTCTGAAACCTTTGTATACGTATAATACTTCAATCAGGTTTTCCTCAAAACTACGTTTTTGGTGTGGAGACCACTGTAGCTCAAGAACCGCTCGGTAGATTTCAATGAAATTAATACCACAAGTGGGGGATGGAGTCATGTGTAGAAGTTCACGCAAGTGAAGAAAGTTTTCTGAGCGTCATCCACTTGGTATTGTCGAGAAATGGTTTTTTTACATATGGCTAAAACAGCTCACGGCTTCCAATCTTACACCAAGTATCCTTAGGGTAGCCAAAATAACATACGGTTGAAAGCAAGCTAAATGTGAAGAGGCAAAATATCCCTCCCCAGGATTATGCACAGGGTTTGGGACCCGCCACGTAAAAAACGCCCCCACTTATAAGTCAACTCCGCTATAACCGCACAAGCGGTGTTTACGCCAATAAAGAAGAAGAAGAATACTGCTTTTTTAAAACACGAAGAAAGGATGGTCGAAGGTTTGTCAATTTCTATTTTTTATAAAAATGATTTTTCTCCGAAAATCAAGTACAAATTATCCTGAAGCCGTCAATATCTATCACTAAAACTATTTCATTGTCCGATTTATTTTAGATGAATCTCGAAGAATTAGCTGTTGTAGTTGTAGCGGCAGAAAGTATCTCAGTCTCTGGCCGCTTAAAAATACGGGTCCATTGCGGTTACCCTAACTGTATTGGGAACGGTAATCGCAGGATAAGTGATGTCACCGCCAGAAGCTGCGGTTGGAACTGGAACAACGTAAGCAACCTTTACTTTTAAAATTATTAATTTTTATGTTTCAAATTTCTGTCTGGCTTGAGCCACCCTGTATTACGAATGTATGAAACGAATATATTGACGGATTTGTGCGCTCATGTGTGTGAGTGCGTGTAGGTGTTTGCGGAACCCAAAAACTTAATTCGTTTTAAAAACACAAAGTGTAAAGTCTTATTACATCTAAAGCGAAACTTTGAATACCTCTCTAACCTCTATAAACGTCAAAGCGGTTGCATTTCACTTGAGGCGGCCTAAACTACGCTCAATCGATTATACACAAGGTGGCTGTCGTAAAAGTTTAAATGTGAATCAATTTTGTTTTTTGTTTGCTTTGTGGTCACAACTAATGGAATAATTTACAATTTAAATATATTCATGCAATATTAAAAGTTGAACGCACACATGCTTACCTAAAACTTAAGTTTGTTCTTTTAGCTAACACTAACATGTATTGGGGTATTTAGGCACTTTGCGGTCACTCTAACTCTGTACTAAAGCTGCCAAGAACAATATGATGCACTTGGTATAAAATACAGTTACTACAGAAACTTCTCCAAAGTCAAGCTGAAACTCATGTAAGTGAAAATTGTTTTATCTCTAAGATTGATTGAAAACGGGTTCCATGGAGCGTCAATTCCAGTTTTGGGAACAAAAAAAATCACACGGTGCCAAGTTTGGTGAATACGGGGTTGATCGATGATACTCATTGCTCTATTGGCTTTAAATTCGGTCACAATCGTAATACATGAATTTTTCTGCCTCAATTCCGGTCGTTTTCGACGGATTTTTTCATGACTCTCTTCAATTTGGCCAAATATAACTCTTTATTCACCGTTTGTCTCTGCGGAACAAATTCATGATGCACTGAACCACTAATATCGAAAAAACAAAGAGCACCACCTTGATTTTTGAGCGGCTTTGGCATGCTTTTTTTTTTGTTTTTGATTTTGGCTCATTTTTTCTCTCCATTCCGATGACTGTTGACTTGTTTGCACGTCAAACTCATAAGCTTATGTTTCAGCGGCAGATATAATGCTGTCCATGAATGTGGGATCGGAATTCGTATGATCAAGCATGTTATGTGCAGTTTTCAGGTTAGAATAGTTTTGATAATAAATTCACTTGGACAGCTAGAGACGTCTGTTCGATGTGATGCCCAGAACTGCTACGTATGGACCAAACATACTGTCGCATGTCAGCAAAACTTCTAGAGCCTGCCATAAATTTATTAAGACGGCTCATATCAATCTCAGCCAATTCACACGGTTCGTAAAAAGTATGATAAGTGAGATAATTCAACCATTGTCTGACAAAAGCTGGACAGTGGAGGAGAAAGTGCCTAGTTGTTTCCACTTCATCTTACTTATTGGAATTTTGGCAAAGTACGCCTATAAGGGCTAGCAGTTCAATAGACTTTTTACGTTCCACTCTGAGCCATAGAACTGATCAATGGTTGCTGAGTTCGCGCAAGGTCCATAGTTCCAGCGCCTGAATGCACAAACACCTGCTTTTTCTTCTCCTGATGAAATTTGGATAAAGATGGCTTTTCTTGCAAGCTCATCGGCGTTACAATTTCCGACGATTCCGCTGTGGTCAGACACCCAGACCAGTTTATTATGCAAAGAACTGGATACTGCTGCACTACTTGATTAGCTTTGAGCTCACTGTCACTAACCTCAAGGCCTATATAGCAACTCTGCAATCAGACTAAATGCATACCTACTTAAAAGTAGCCGCACTTCAGAGAAGTACATCTGGATTTAGTACGGATGAGTGTAAAAAAGCATTGCTAGTCTTGCTCATTCACAGCTCGAAAATATTCATGATATAATTACCAACATTTTTGCTGGTAATGTCTAGTAAATCTGTCTATCATTAGTCGAGTTTTTTTAATAAAACATTTAACACTTCTAATTCGTGTCAATTTTAGTTACTTATACGAAGGCTGCTATATATATTCTGGCCTAGGGCAACACTAAGTGTTGCCAGATGCAATCTGAACATTTTCGTGCGATCATTTTTCACAACTTTCGACGTGGATTATCACGACAAGAGTGCATCGATGAACTAAAATCTTTGTATGGCTATGAAGCACCATCCTATAGAACTGTGAAAAACTGGTACAACGAATTCAATCGTGGCCGACGCTCGCTCAAAGACGAATTCCGTGAAGGTCGTCCAAAAGCAGCCGTTGTGCCAGAAAACATCGATGCCGTACGTGAACTGATAATGCAAGACCGTCATGTAACATACCTTCAGATAGAGGCATGCCTATGCATTTCTCCCACGAGCATACATTCCATATTGCATGAACACCTGCCCGTAAAAAAGGTTTGTTCTCGTTGGATCCCGCACAATTTGACAATCGCTCAAAAAAGGCTCGTGTGGATTGGTGTAAAGAAATGCTGAAAAAATACGATCGCGGTGCTTCAAAAAGATCGCTTATAAGATCGTCGCAGGTGACGAATCATGGATCTATGCGTATGAGCCCAAAACAAAACAGCAATCGACAAAATAAAATAAAAAATAAAAAAAACCATTCTTTATTTGAAACGTTAGATTGGTTCATGACATTTACTTTTTGAAGATAATTTCATTTAAATGTTGACCGCGGCTGCGTTTAGGTGGTCCATTCGGAAAGTCCAATTTTGGGCAACTTTTTCGAGCATTTCGGCCGGAATAGCCCGAATTTCTTCGAAATGTTGTCTTCTAAAGCTGGAATAGTTGCTGGCTTATTTCTGTAGACTTTAGACTTGACGTAGCCCCACAAAAAATAGTCTAAAGGCGTTAAATCGCATGATCTTGGTGGCCAACTTACGGGTCCATTTCTTGAGATGAATTGTTCTCCGAAGTTTTCCCTCAAAATGGCCATAGAATCGCGAGCTGTGTGGCATGTAGCGCCATCTTGTTGAAACCACATGTCAACCAAGATGCTAGCAAACTTTTTGTTGCCAAAAATGGAAGAACTGAACTTGGTTGATTAACATGTGGTTTCAACAAGATGGCGCTACATGCCACACAGCTCGCGATTCTAATATGGCCATTTTGAGGGAAAACTTCGGAGAACAATTCATCTCAAGAAATGGACCCGTAAGTTGGCCACCAAGATCATGCGATTTAACGCCTTTAGACTATTTTTTGTGGGGCTACGTCAAGTCTAAAGTCTACAGAAATAAGCCAGCAACTATTCCAGCTTTGGAAGACAACATTTCCGAAGAAATTCGGGCTATTCCGGCCGAAATGCTCGAAAAAGTTGCCCAAAATTGGACTTTCCGAATGGACCACCTAAGACGCAGCCGCGGTCAACATTTAAATGAAATTATCTTCAAAAAGTAAATGTCATGAACCAATCTAACGATTCAAATAAAGAACAGATGAGATTTTGCAAATTTTATGCGTTTTTTTTTTTTTAAAAGTTATCAAGTTCTTAAAAAATCACCCGATATAACAACCTACGTATTGGAGCTAGTTTAAAATGGAATTCATTCATTTACTCCTGCTATCATCATTTCAAAAGATTCCCACCTAAAGCAAAATTTCTAATTTTTCGATTTTTTTGGGAAAAAACATAGATCACTGAATTACTGTATACACGTACCTTTTGACAATATTAAAATTGATTTGGGACTGAGCTAAAACCGAGAAAATTCTCAAAGAAGTTGTACAAAAATGAAATGAAAAAGCTTCTAATAAAATTCATTTTAAGGTGAGTATATCGAATTTCAAAACAACAATCACATCAGTGGTCATCAATTTCAGTGGCATGCTCAGAACACTCACACACCACTCAACTTCACTTCGCTACCAGTCAGGGGTCACTGCGTGTGAACTATTGTGTTGCATCCATAGAAAGCGTACATGTATTTGATAGTTATTATGAACGACGTAATTCAATATTTGCATCAACCATGCTGTACACGTACTTTAGTTTCCGCACGGTTTCTCACTGCAAGCACACCATCGTAAATTTGCGTTGGACTTTTGAGGGGTAAAATACTGCAGTCGGGTTATTTGTATTGCGGTTTGTACGTTTTGATGTTAACAAATTCCATCGATGAGCAAACAAATTTTCTTGTTCAACTGATTCTGATGACTTCTCTGCGTGCAAAATATGATGTGATGGAATTAATGTGCCGTTATATCAATTGTACAGCGACTGATTTTGAGGTCAGGTGATGGTGTAATTAATAGTGAACTAATGGAGAGAGGGAAGCGGTTCGGAACGGTATAAGTGGTTTTCCAAGCACTCAAGTCTTGAAGAAGTGGTCAATCTGGTGTGGTATTCAGCTTCCTGTGTCAAAGTGACTTTTTATGCTGATTTTAGAATAAGGTTATTTAATAAGTAAGGGTTTATAGAGTTGCACCTGCTTAGGGGTAGTCGCTGGTATAATAAGTATGTACATTCCATTCACCACTTGTCTGCTTCATCATTTTAAGACCTAACCTAATATCAACAAATTTAAAAGTGACACCAACAACACGTTGAACTCAATAAAAAAGCGTAAGTGAATGCTTCGGAAAAGTGAAATTGCTTGCTTTATAAAATTTATACCAGTATTAGCTCGATCCAATCCCTGCGATCTGGTGTATTTTTGAGAGATTCATTCATTATTTCATTACGACAGTCTACCAGACTTATACCAGCTAAGTATTCACTCGACTACGCACATATCACGTTTTAATGAATGAAAGAAGTTAGTATTTTTATGTTAATTTATGTATTTATACCACTCGTTATGCTTAACGATTTGCAGAGTCAAAAAGAGAATCCGTATTTATTTGTTCAGACCAGTTGTTTGCTTTTCGTTTTCAAAAGGGTTGAAAGACAAGTTTTATGTACGTTTGGTTATACCAGTTAGTTTTTTTATAACAGCTTCTTAATTTTATACCATTTTTTATTTTATGCCAGTTTATTTTCGAACCAGTTTTTTCTATAATAGAAAGCAATTTTTCTGTGTTATACCAAATTTTTGGTTGTATACACTACTCTTATTGGTTTGAGACCAGTAATAACAGTAAGTTATTTTTATACCAGTTACTCGATTTTATACCAGTTTTTTATTCTATACCAGTTTTTTCGTTGGATCTAGATTTGCCTATTCACCTGGAATTTATCAAAAGAATTATTTAAATAGCCAAAAAAGAGAAAAACGTGATAAATAGCCTGCTTATAGTATGTCTGATGAGGCCCATTTTGATCTAAACGGAAATATAAACATACAAAACTGACATAAAGTAATAATACACCAGACAAAACTTCACCCAAAACGAGTCACTGTGTGGTGCACAGTTTCATCAAAGTGTATTTTCTGGCCGTACTTCTTTGAAGAAAACGGTGTAACAGAAACTAATAAATTTTATCTTAAATATTTTCTATAATTAAGTATATATGAAGTAAGTCGTCTCTCTCTCAATAGCGTCTGGTACCAGAAAGAATGAGCAGTTCCACATATAGTCACACCGATGATTACGGACCTCCAGCCAAAATTTGAAAACAAATTAATATCAAGAAACTTCACTTTCCGCTGGCCTGCAAGGTCACCTGACCTGACTGCACCACAATTTTTTGTATGAGGTTTTGTCGAGTAAGAGATAAACCCAGAAATCTGCCTCAATTGAAGCAGACCATTAAATTAATAATTGAGGCAGTCCCGACTTCAACGCTTCAGGCCACAATGAATACTATTCATATTACTTAGGTGTCTCTTATGCGTGTCTAAGTATGAAGATCATTTAATGTCCATAATTCTTAGAAATACTTAATTATATGTAAAACTTAAAATAAAATTTATTATTTGCTTTAGTGGCATGATTTGTACACTACCCTGTATTTTATTATGACAGTCTATAAGTAATTTATACTCGCAACAATGTTGCTAACGAGAGTATTATAGTTTTGTTCACATAACGGTTGTTTTTAAGTCCTAAAACTAAAAGAGTCAGATATAGGGTTATATATACCAAAGTGATCAGGGCGACGAGTAGAGTCGAAATCCGGATGTCTGTCTGTCCGTCCGTCCGTCCGTCTGTCCGTCCGTCCGTGTAAGCTGTAACTTGAGTAAAAATTGAGATATCATGATGAAACTTGGTACACGTATTCCTTGGCTCCATAAGAAGGTTAAGTTCGAAGATGGGCAAAATCGACCCACTGCCACGCCCACAAAATGGCGAAAACCGAAAACCTATAAAGTGTCATAACTAAGCCAAAAATAAAGATATTAAAGTGAAATTTGGCACAAAGGATCGCATTAGGGAGGGGCATATCTGGCTGCAATTTTTTTGGAAAAGTGGGCGTGGCCCCGCTCCCTACTAAGTTTTTTTGTACATATCTCGGAAACTACTATAGCTATGTCAACCAAACTCTGATCAGAGTCGTTTTCTTCTAGGGTATTTCCATATACAGTTCAAAAATGGAAGAAATCGGATAACAACCACGCCCACCTCCCATACAAAGGTTATGTTGAAAATCACTAAAAGTGCGTTAACCGACTAACAAAAAACGTCAGAAACACAATTTTACGGAAGAAGTGGCAGAAGGAAAGCTGCACCCAGTGGCTTTTTTGTGGCCTCGAAAATGGGCGTGGCGCCGCCCAATTATGGACCACAGAACCATATCTCAGGAGCTACTAGACCGATTTCAATGAAATTCGGTATATAATATTTTCTTAACACCCTGATGACATGTACGAAATATGGTTGAAATCGGTTCACAACCACGCCTTCTTCCAATATAAAGCTATTTTGAATTCCATCTGATGCCTTCTCTGTATAATACGAGTATATACATTAGGAACCAATGATGATAGCGGAATAAAACTTTACAAAAATACGGTATTTGAAAAATATGTAAATGACGTATAATGAAATCTCGATTATCACTTTATCATGCGAGTATATAAAATGTTCGGGGACACTCCGAACTTAGCCCTTCCTTACTTGTTTTTCAC
>NC_052500.1:25873980-26099086 GCF_016617805.1 Bactrocera tryoni
GATTTGAGGAGTAGACGGATATGGAAATAGAACTTTATAAAAAGGTTTCGAAAATTGGAAAGCCAGTTCAATTCCTTTCGAAGCTTTCCATATTCCCTACTTTCTATTAAGTTCAAGATAACTTAGCAATATTTAACATTTTATTTATTCTGCACTTTTTAACATTAATCTCAAACAATTTTACTACATTGCGTCCACTTTAATGATAGTGCCGTTCTTTTTTACTTTGTTGTTTGCCAACTCCTTTAACTCTTCGCCGCTACCGCTGGATTGTTGCGAACCCTTTTTCGTTAATGTTCTTGCGGTTCTATTTGATGAGCGCCGCGATGAAGCCGCTATACTCGCAGTGGGCGTGCAACTAACCGGTTTCCTATTATTCCATATGCGCAATACGAAACGCAATTCGTTCACTAAAATCTCTTTAAAACGCAACTAAAAGCATTCACAAATGACAATCTCATGATCTCAAGTTACATAATACTCGCGTCCAGTTCAACACTTACCCCTTCCTCGCTGGCTCTACTATGGCAATGCATTAAAAATTCGATGATACCCATAACATAAGCCGCTAGTAAGCCAAGATAAAGCGTATAAAATATGCCACGTACTTCGTAAATACCCAAGGAAGGGTTATCCGCATCATTATCATTGTCCTTGCAATCCGTATCGTTGTTCTTCCACCATTTATTCTTCAGTTGGAATAATTTACCTGTCTCGCTTAGTTTTAAAATGTTAACACTTAAATTATAACGGTATTCGGCGCCTACAGATGAAAGTGAAAATGTCCAAAAATGCTCTTAACACTTTGTTCTTCATAATACTTACCGAAGGGTACCGCTATAGCGTAATGCTTTTCACCGAACTTATCGCCCACACTACGTAGATTACAGCTGCGCTCGATATTGTATTCCAAAGCCGTCGTCTCCATAAGAAACATATACGAACCGTTCCTTTTAAGCACTCTTTCTACACCCTCCTTGTTATCCTTCGTAAATACGGAGGGATCTTCATTTTTCATCATATTGTATGCCAATCGATATACGGTCTCGTTAGATTCGGCAAACAGCGTGTACGTACTGCCGCCTTCTATAGTGCCAAACTTAACCTCCACCTGTTCGACAAGACCCTTCAGATCCTGAACGGTGGATTCCATTTTGGAGCTTGTCAAGAAGGCAGCCAAATTAGCCGTATAACAATTGGGTATGATAACGGCGATTATCCACCACATGGCGGTAAATGTACGAAACGGCGCACTTCTGCACAACGAAAATATAATAAGTATATAAAAATATGGCAATATAAATAAAACGAACGGTAATTAGATATTTACTTAGGCAACATATCGCAACCAGCCTGCATTATAGATGCCGCTGACAAATAAAAGGTATTGAATAAACCCCACTTGTTCTCCAGTATATCGGGATCTTTATTGCAAGGATGTGGATTTTCCCATTCGTCTTCGGCGATTCTGGAAGCATAAAGAAGCCGAAGTTTGATAAATATCTGACAACAACTGGAAAAACTCACCTGGCGGAGACCACAAGCAGATAGGAAATCACGAATATGGCAATAATGACACATATCCACACTTCGCCTTTTAATGGATCAAGAAAAGCCAAAGCTTCCGATTCTGCTACCTCTTTGTAGGACAATAAGCTAACGCCGAGCTGCATGAAAGGTACTGTGAAATCGACAACAGTACGACGCGCCTGTGTGATGGTCAAGTCACATACACCCATGTGGGCATCCTAAACATAAAAGTAGAGGAAGCCAGACAGAAAACACAAATATTGAAAAAGGATAATCAATGGAGAAGCAGCGCTGATTTATATGATGCAAGACTCTTGAGTTTCATAGAATAATCTATATAATAATAATTTGCCACGATCTTTCGTTCAAGCTACAATTGTGTCTTAAAATTACTCTTAAATGAAATGAAAATGATAAAGGCTAGTTTAGTGACCAGATTCACACCAATAAGTGTTATAATAAAATGCTTTGGAAAAACGTCGCTAACACTACAGTTACTTACATTGTTGACAATCTCGCCGATAATACCATTCCATTGTTTAGTCTCTGGATTATATCTTCCGTAGCCATTATCTGCAACTGGCACGAATATGTATTCGAAATTCATGAGTTTCGATAACTCTTCAATGAAATCGACTGCATAGCCCATATACCGTTCATTACCAGTCACATTCTGCTCCACCTTTTCGGGTCTAAAATAGTTAGCATAGATTTTACTATATTTATATACTCTTGTAATATGCTCCTAACAACGAGGTCCTAACATCGACTCGGACCACTGACTTGTTGCAGCCAAGATACGCACCCGACCCTGTCCAGAGCATACTAAAATTATGGAGGGAATACTTCTCCAACCTGCTGAATGGCAGTGAAAGCATAACGCCAGAAGAAGGCAGATCAGATTCCCCAATCGATGATGAACGTCTGCTCCGTTCCATTGCCCGACCGTGAAGAAGTTCGAATAGCAATTATCCGTCTGCCGACCGAGCTGTTAAAACACGGCGGCGAAGAACTAAATAGGGCATACATCAGCATGGAATTTAAGTATGCTTTGGCCTATAAAAAGGAAGATCCCACCATTTTCGTCAACTACCGTGGGATAAGCCTCATCGCATATAAGGTACTGTGTGTAATATAAACACGCTGATTAAACCTTACAAGTTTGGCTTTAAATCGGGAAAGTCAACAACCGACCAGATATTCACCAGGCGCCAAATGGTGCCCCGCGAAAAGAGAATCGACATACACCACCTTTTCGTCGATTTCAAAGCTGCTTTTGACAGCACGAGCTGTGTAAGCTGACGTTGTGTATCACCAAAATCTCCGTCGAATCTGGATCGGGAAGAACCTCTCCGAGCCGTTGGGTACCAAACGAGGTTTCAGACAAAGCGAATCACTATCGTGCGACTTCTTCAATCTGCTGCCGGAGAAAATAATTCCAGCTGCAGAGCTGAATAGAGAACCTGCCATCTTCTATGAGAGTGTTCAGCTGCTGGCGTACGCCGATGATATTGATGTTATTGGTCCTAACAACCGCGCCGTTAGTTCTGCTTTCTCCAGAATGGATAAAAAAAGGAAAGAAACTGGGTCTGGTAGTGAACGAGTGCAAGACGAAATATCTTCTGTCATCAAACAAACAGTTGTCGTACTCGCGATTTGGCTCCCACGTCACTGTTGAGTCATAACTTCGAGGTCGTATATAATTTAGTCTATCTTGGAAGCAGTATTAACACCAACAACAACGCCTGCGTCGAAATCTAACGCAGAATAACTCTTGCCAAAAGGTGCTACTTCGGACTAAGCAGGCAATTGAGAAGTAAAGTCTCTCGACGAACAAAAACCAAACTGTAGAAGTCTTTCATTCTTCCCATCTGGGGATGTATGGTTCAGAGCATGGACGATGAGGACATCTGATGAGTCAACACTACGAGTTTTCGACTGAAAAGTTCTGCGAAAGATTTATAGTAGATTTTGCGCGTTGACCACGGCGAGTATCGCAGTCGATGGAACGTTGGAAAGACCAGCTGTAGAAAGACCTGGTTACACTTGGAATCTTCAATTGTCTATAACCGCAAAATCGGCTGAAAACTTTCCCTAGACCTCATATAACTTCCAACCTTATATAGTTGAAGACATTTCCCTGACTTTTATCTTAGCACGTGCAAGAGTATAAAATGTTCGGTTTAACCCGAACTTAGGTCTTCCTTACTTGTTTTTTTGTTGTATTATAGAAACTTACATCTCCATGAAGTATGGCTCACCAATGCGCGTTGCCACACGATAAACCAACTTCTTCGTTATGTTCACCTCCACGTGTTGCGGCGTAATTTGCCCCTTTGTATCCCAGAAGGCGATACCATAATTTTCCAGCGGTTCAAATATTTCAATACCGAAATTAGTACGCTGTCCCTCCTCATCAAATTGCAGGTCGCTCGTGCGATAATCCGTGTTATTGACGCCGGATGTCTGGAAAGTCAACAAGGCTAATGTAGAAGTCCAATATTTGCAGTGTGGCGAAGTGTTAACAAATTACCGCTAACATCACGCGATAGATGTAACGTCCCATGGGCCAGGGTTGCATTTGCTCATACTCATTGAAAACGCAGCGCACACGCGGTACTCGTATCTGATAACTATGGCTGACATTTCGTAATGCATTCGCGAAGACATGCACTGCGTCGTAGAGTAAATCTTGTAGCAGTGTGCGCTGGGATTGTCGAAATATGGGATCTGTGTCATTCGTAGTATTCGCATACTGTGTGTTGCGATATAGACGATTGTGTGTGAAAAAGAGGCTTTACTTTTAAAAGTTTATACATTTGTTATATAGTTATTATCGAACTCACAGGAGAATTCCCATCCATTTTCAGACGTGTCGCTGTGATATTCACCGCAAAGGTGACATTGTCCCGCAATTCCTCTAAATTGGCATTATGCGTTTCCAGATTGGTTAACAGCAAATTCTGTAATTGGTAAGTGTGTAGACCATATTTTTAAACATTTTTAAATTAGTTTAATATCAATAGTTTATAGACTCTATTTTGAATCCGTAAAGCCGAATTTTAGAAAATACCAAAACAGTTCGATCATCTAACACGTCTCGGCCACAACTTCTAAGGCTATGTCTGCCTAACGATAGTGGTAAAATAGAACTGTTGAGAAATCGATGAATTTGATAACATAATTTCAATATTTAGAAACAAAGGCCATAGGCATGAAGGTCTTCAACTTTGTAAATAATAATTTTATGATTGCACGGTCTTAACGGAAAGTGATTAATAAGCTTAAAACTCTTGAACAATTTTACGAAATTGTCGAGAATATTCTCTCTAAGAAATGCTGTTCACGCAATTCATAGATTTGCCAATTATTTGGTATATAATATACCAGGTATTAGTAATATTTATGGATCAGCTCCATCCCAGCCGGTGTTAAAGAAAAGATTTTGTATATATCGGCGTAAGTATGAGAGATATTATTGAAACTAAGCCAGTATATTTTACTGAGCAGTGTTTTTACTGAGCCAATTTCCACAAGAGGTTCCACGATAACGAAAATGTCTCGGATTTTAACTGGCCAAGGGCCATACTTTTAAAGATTTCGCCTCGTTTGCATCGGTAAGTCTTAGAATATGATTATCAAGGCGAGCAAGTTGAATTTTTAGAAAAGTCAAGGCAATTGGTTCAAAAGTCCTCATAAGAAGGGATACTGAACTCAAATGCGAAGACTTGTATATTTCAGAAATTAATAGGACCCCGTCCCCAGAATGGAAGATTAATTTGTGAATTTTATCACTTGGAGTGAAGCAACTTTTGTTATTGTAACAAAAAAAAAAAAAAACGGACACTGCCTCAGGAAAATCAACCGTCAAGGATTGGCGTGCTCAGTTTAGACGTGGTGAAATGAGACACCGAAGACAGTGAAAACATCAAAAACGTACATAAAATAAATTTGGATGACCTTAAAGGGAAGCTCTTCGAGACAGCAGACACTCTAAAGATACCAAATGAATGTGTGCATCATATCATTCATCAATATTTAGGTATTTATGAGATGGCACTGTGCAAAGTGAGTATCGCGTGAGCTCGCTTTAGACCAATTAACCAAAGTTTGGGGAAGTTCAGACGAAGTAAGCCCAAGTTTTTAGGTCGATATGAGTCAATGTATGAAACTTGGCTCCAACATTTTTCTCTGAAGTCCAATCTACAGTCATCCGAATAGACTGCACACGATGAACCCGCCCCAAACCGTGAAAAAATGTTTGTCGGCTGGCAAGTTTAAGGTGTCTGTGTTTTTGGCAAGCGCATGGAATAATTTTCATTGACTAGCTTGAATAAGAAAGTACCATCAACGGCAACTATTACGTAGCGTTATTAGATCCCTCGAAGGACGCAATCGCTAAAAAGCGACAGCATTTGAAAACAAAGAAAATGCTGTTTCGCTAAGACAATGCACCGTGTCACAAATCAGTGAAATTAAAGGCAAAAATCCTTCAATTAGGCTTCGAATTGCTTTTGTATTCAGCGAATTCTGCAGATCTGGCCCCCAAGTCACTATTTCCTGTTCTCAAATCTCAAGAAAATGTTCGCTGGGAGGAAATTTTCATCGAATGAAGAGGAGATCGCCGAAACTGAGGCCATAGGACAACAGGTCATTTAAATTAACGTCGAAAAAAGCGGCGAAATCTATTTACGAGACATGGTTTATCGTTAAATCAAGAAATATTTCTATGAAACTTGAATTATAGTAAAAAATCGCACAAACTTCCAAATCTCAACATCAAAGCGAACCTTGGTATAAGTAACAACTGATTTTAAATACTCACATTAAACTGTCCCATCAAATTGAATTCGATGGAAGTATTCAGCAAATCAATCAGTAACTCCGGTGCACAATCCAACACAATGCGACGTTCACCTTTTATACCCTTCCATAATATACGATAATCATCACCGCGCTTGAATTTGCGCACGCGCACCACTTCGTTGTGTATACCGCGCAGCTGGAACAGATCCTGCAGGCGTGCCGGTGCTTTTGCTATACAAAAACAAAAAATAAGAAAAATTTTTTAAATAAATTGTCGTTGTATTATAAGTAATGCCGTTACTTACGATCCTCAGCATTGTAGATAATGGTAAATTTACGCCAACCGTAGGTCTGTACGATATCCGCGTAGGCCTTGGAGAGCATCTGCTGTGTGGGGAAGACATTCAACGACATCTGATGATTGACGCGTTCCCTGTTCGTCTCCTCATGGCCCATGTCGAATTGTAGATGCGGTATGCCGGTTGCATTGCAGATCAGCGAAACAATGTCTAGCGAGAGCGCAAAGTAAATGAGAGCAGGCGAGAGAAGCTAAATTTAGACACACATGCGCGCACATACAAAATATGAACTTAAAAACAAAAATATTAAAAATAGCTGACGGCACGCGTTCGAAAGTAAATATATATATTTAGTATATATTTGAAATATTTTCATGTCTAGCCTGCTTTCCACAACACAAAACACCCCCACCGCTGTCACGCTGTCACACACACCGCCACTCACCACTGTCTGCCTGCGCGCTGGGTCCAAAAATAGCTAAGACACCATTATCAATTAGATCGCACGCTGCAAGCGCAAAGTAAATATTTATATTATTATTTTCGATAATAAAAAACTGAAATTTTTTGCCAACAAACCTTCGCGTTGTAAGATCATGCTGCCAGCCGTGTCACTGATGCGTCTTATTAGTGGCAACATTACGAAGTTGTTCACTCCCTCACTGTTTATACTCTCCACGGTTGCGATGAAATCTTGCTCCAAATCGAATTCATTCTCATAGAAGATTGCACCTGAATATTTATTTATTTTCACATTGCACTTCTGAACTTTTACTTATTTTAATATATCCTAACGCCTCTCTTACTTACCGATAGTAAATTGTGGCAAAGTCAATGCATTCTTCGCGCAGAGGCAAGTCAAGACCACAATAATCCAATATTTCATATTTATATTCATTGTTTTGTATGCGTTTACTTATTTTCGAGAACTAGAAAATTTTTTTTTGGCATTCTAAGTGCTGTGGCGATTTTGCTGTGCTGTCTGCTTTCGTCCGAACAAGTTGAGATCTTCCATGCGACTAATAATTTCGCCACTCAAAACAATAATTTTCATACAGCATACTCACGGAGTAGATCCACATACATACACATACATATATGAAAATATATATTTATATCTTACCAAAATTATTAAAGCTCTTCGAAAGCTTTTTTTAGCTTCATGGAAATGAATTTATTTTTGGAAAGCAATACACCACGGCAACGAAATATTTTGGAAATTCGAAAAGTGATGACAGTTGTTTGTAGTCAGACTGTTAAGAAACTTACAGATTTAAATATCTGCAAGTAAAGTTAAAATATCTCGTATCTCTTGAACTTACATATTTCTTAAATTTTAAGTTAGTAAATAATCGCAAACGAACTATTTTATCGCTAGCAAAACTGTATTTTTCTAAAATGCTTACAGTATAGGAAATTGTGTTGTTCAACGACCGGACATCAAACACTTTTGGTAGCAATTTCATATCTTATATTCTACTTGGCATTTAATTTTTCCTACTTTTTAAAGGTGGGATCTTAAATATCGGTGCCTTAATAACCTCTACAATGTTGCTTAGCTCCATTTTGTCTGGAAGTACTAGGAGCTTTTTTGTCTATCCACCATTAACAGTACTTTAAAGTACAAATTTTGAGATGTGCCCTGTGTTCCAAGATCAGCGGTGTTCCTCCAGCGTCCACTGTATCAGACAACATTTGAAGGACCTAAATAGCCTGGGCAGCTTAGGGAGATTGTATTTCCATCTACCCAGATGATATTAACTGTGTTTTTTGCTAAAAGTCTATTGAGTGCCCTCTTGCATAACCCAAAGCAAAGAGACTTTATATTGAAACTACGAATGGCTTTAATTGCCACTTGGCTATCCACTAGAATGTTTATGAAATACTTGAAAATTATTATTGAAAAAGCCTACTCCTGTTCCTGTTTCACACTTTGATCGGTCAATGAATATGTGCATTTCGCTTTTGAGACAGTCGATCATAGGACTATCTTATTATCTTGGGAATGAAACCGATGCGTTTAGTTCCTCGTGGGTTTCTTTTACTACTCCTTAATGAGGGGAGATTGAATTGCAAAGTTTTCGTCCTTCTTGTGAAGATACAGATTTATGTTTTCTCCGGATTAACAGTTAATCTGTGGCCCTCCGCCCATCCGATCTCAAGGGCATTTTCTATGCGCCGGGTTATGCGATTAAGTTTAAACACTGAACAGTGGACAGCGAGGTCGTCCCTTGAAATTCTCCCTGTCAAGTAAAATAATAATTCGTTGATCCAGGTGACCCTCAGCGGTGTGCCTCAATTAATCTGGTGCGTAATTTTTATACCTTGCCAATCATATGTTGTCTGTTGTTTAGCCTATGATGCTAGTCGTGCTAGCGTTGTTTAGTGCATCTTCCACGTCAATAGCAGCAGCTGGGGCTTTTGATTGTTCCTACTACCTTATGTAGGGAGATGTCAGTCGATTTTCCTTTGACATACGCATACTGTATGAACTCCAAGCGGTTTCATGGGATTTGTCGTTTAACAGATCTCTTCATACTTTTTAGTTGGAAGGATGTTAGACTGATCGATTTGTAAGATTTTGGCATTAGTGTTCCTTAGCCAGTTTCGATATGAAGATAAGTTTGGCCTTCTGCCATCTACTTGGCGTGTACCCTAAACGAACACAAACTCTGTAAATAATAGCAACGCGGTGGGACGGTAGATCTTCACCGTTTTGTAGTAGAGCGACGAATATACTATCCTTATCAGCTGCCTTAAAAGGCTGCAACTATTTAACGCTTTAATAGCCATTTCATGGAAAACGAGTATCTACAGAATCCTCAAGGTTAAGTGCCCTGCACACTTGGTTGGCAACCATTAGTGCGGTATGGCACTGAATTTGGTGCATACAATGCTAATAACGTTCTTTTCGCCCAGCAGAAATTGTGCCTAAACCTACCGTTCTTTCCATAGAACGTGTTTTTGAACGAGTGCTATAACACTTATCATTATATCTCTGGAGTTGCTTTGGAAAACGAGGTAAATTCGAGGTTTTATTCGTCATTTGCTATACTGAAAATGTTGTTTTTGTGTGAAATTTTGTAGATATTGGGCGAAATGGAGTTGAAAGGTTCAACTTGTCTTCCAGATACTCAGAATATTGATTTTCACGCTCTGAGTTAGCTTTAGATCGTACATAATGCGGACAATTGAAGCCGATGTGGATAAAATAAAGTTTGTCGTCGATGCAATTCGTCGACTAACTGCTCGAGAGATTCCTGAAAAATTAAATTGCTCTAACGATTATCAAGCACATGAAGCGTTTAGGATTAATTTCGAAAGCTTGACTTTTGGTTCCTCATTTCTTTACAGAACCAAAGTGGGTGAAAAATGTAAAACGCTTGATATCATTGTCAAAAAAGGATGAATCAACACAAACCACTTCGTAGGCCGATTGTCACCAAATTAAGGTTATGCAGTTTGTTTGACGGGATTTCAAAGGCGATGTTTATTTTAAGCTTTTCCAGACATGGCATCATTAATATTTTCCTGAACTTCGAATATGGCAATCCTCATCCAAAGTGCACTGGACCCACAGACTTCCACTTGGGATAAACAGACGGCATGGTGAGCTGGATTTCCATCTGACTCAAATACTTAGTCGATATTTGTAGGTGCTTAGAAACTACCTTTTACATATTACACCATGACAGTAGTCCGAACTATGCGTCCTTACAGAGCATTTTCAGAAGACTCTGAACACGTATTACTTTATTGCCCTCACTTTTCAAATACAAGGGAAAAACTAAAAACCACACTCGGTGTAAGTTTTACGGTCGATAATTTAACGTGTGTCAGACGACTGAGAGATGCAGAAATGTCAAAGTCAGTATTTATAATGACAAAACAGTCATCAGTCTGCAAGATAGAGGAGACTTGAATGTCCTGACCCTCCCATGAAGTAATACTTAACTGGTGGTTTCGTGGGAGAGTCTTGGAAGTAGGTTAGGTTTAGCGGATTAAAGTTTCGCACTCCGGTTTTGGATGCTTCCCCCTGCTGTAAAAAAATATTAATGTTCTCGTCTCTGCAAAAATTTTTGGAGGAAAGAACCTTGGACAATTTTTTTGCCTGAATTGAAGATTTTATGATGGTGAAATCAAACTCTTGACCGAAAGTTGGCAAAAGTTATTTGATGAAAATGCAGAATACATAATTTTTTGAAATATTTTACACAATAAAAGAATCGTTTCTCAATTTTTGAGATATCGGCTTGAAATGTTGCGACATCTTTCTTACGCTAGAAGCTGGTCATTTGCTGTTGAACTCGATGATATCGGATTACTATAGCAAACTGAAAGATTAGAATCAAGCGCTTGTATGGAAAACTATTTCATCTTACGTGGTTTTTTGGGCGGAGATTATTATCCTATGCATCCCTACAATATCTTCTTTTAAGGAATATTTTGTATTTACAAGGGTATTATTGCTTCGGTGCTACCGAAGTTAACGTTTTTTCCATTTACACTGCAATAGAAATTGCAACTGAAAGCTATTAATAGCAGAATAAATAGAAATCGTTACTAATAAACACATTCGTTGATAACCGTTATTGCTTCGACGATGTTACTTTGAAGTGCCTGCCCCTCAACCGCAGATTTTCCTGAATATTACCGCTGCCCTTTGCTTATGCACTTGGCGTGGCCTTATGTTGCACATGCCACAGATGCTTAAATTATGCAATTGGTGATTTTTTACTCCATTTTTCCTGCCTTCCGAAAGATATTATTACTGTTTTTGTTTTCCCAGTGGCAAGCAGCGGGTAAACAGATGTGTAATAAAAGTGGAAAATTACCAAACTCATAAATGTTACAAACCGCAGTGGAGGTGGAGCTTAAGCCGAAGAGCCGAACGTTGCGCCACCACACCCACACACATAGGGCGCATACGATTTCATACCCACAACAACAACAACGATGTACCACACATTGCCACATTTAGGAAAGGTCGCAGTTGCTTGTGTTTGTGCTTTTGTTGGTGTTGTGGCGCGCTGTTCGGGCGGGCGCGCAGCGCATTTACTGGTGCAATTCCGCACACGCTCCATATTGCTGCCATTAAGCGGCCTGTTAGCCCGGATTAAAGTTTGTCCGCATTAATATGAGTTCGTCTGCCAGCTTTGCCGCAGTGTACGCTATAACTGTGTATTTCCGGTCTTCCATACGAGCACACAAGTATTGCGCTCATTTGTTTTGTGTTGCCTTCGTTTTTATTCTTTTTCCTTTTAGCGTGTAGAATAGTGGCTAAGCTCGTGTCAAAAAAGGTAAATGGTGCAAGGTAGCAGATACAGTCAAAGAAAAATTGGTGCCACCTCCTACATACTCACGTGTGCATATGAATGCCGCAATGACTATAAGTCGCCGACTTAAATGTTGTTTACCGTTATAAGCCGCATGTGATGAAAGTCATTGCTGCATGTTGTGGCAAGGCAAACAGTTTTTTTTGGTTTTTTTTTATGTTTCTCTTAGTGATTAAATGTAGTGTGCAAGGGATCAGCTCTCATAAGCAAGTGGTGTTTTTGCTCGCCTAAACCTTGCTGCAGTGTATTTTCGTTTTTAAGCTTCCAAGCAACTTCTTTGCAATCTAGGCTCTGTTAGCGGTAAATGTATATTTTGAGAATTAAGCCACAGTCCTATGTATGTCTGGATATCGCATTCTTCTATTGCATTGCCGCCCCAAACAGAAGGCGACGCCCACCTCCACTGCTTCTGAGTTATGGATAGTCGTCGTGACCTCTGCATTCGTGGAATCTTTATATCCAGACGCTACGACAACCGTCTAATTAGATATTCTGAAAGAGGTATTTGATCAGAAAGTCTGGAGCCTTTTTGTACGTACTCATCAGCGATTTAATAATAAATTGGACACACGGCAACTGAAGCTCATTCTCTTTCCATAATGGTACCCTAACTTTCGCGAATGTTGCTTTCAAGAAAATAACAGAAACAACTTTTAGCAAACTCTCTGGGAATGACCTTATTTGCAGCTGTTTCGCATGGACTTCTGTCTACAGAGACTGGTTTTAGCTAAATTACTATTAAAGCTGCTAAAAGGAGGCGTTTTGTCTGAACGTATACATATCAGGTCTATAATTTGGTATTCTGTCAGGTTTGAAACTGCATCCTTTGCATTCGATAACTGCTCGGTCCAGTAACCAGTATTAGGCAAGGTTTGAAGTTTTTGCGCCCTCAACCTAACATACCACCGGTGTTTGCTTAGACCTGAACATTCTTCAAACGCATTTTATTACTCTTCTGTCCAACAACCAAAGTTTAAGTAAACCAGAAGGTTAGGCCAGAATTGGTTCTACTCGTACTAGCTGGTTGTCTTGCCATATGGAAACCTACTGGTATTTAGGGATGCCAGATTAAACTTCAGCTATTTTTAGTTAAAGTATTCGTCACAAGAATGTCAACGCTCCTTAACTTGATACCTAATTCTAAGACATTCCATCTCGCTATCACGCCTTTGGAAAATTTAATTTTATTTAATTTTTAGTGACTCCAGTGGTTCCTGTATTGGGTCGGTAGCTGGACGATTGACACTTTCATCAATCTCACCAACTACTTCGTTTTATGAAATTATTTTATGACCTGCAACCGAGTTTATCAGCCGCTTTCAGGCAGCCTCCACGTTTACTGTCTCATTTCTTCCTGACGTAATACGATTTGAGATCATTACCATAATTCCCGCCTTGTTATCTACGAATTTATTGATCTTTCTTATGTTGTTTCCTCCATTGTTAGCTATCTCTACAATAGACGAAGCTCCGAGCAATAAATTGCAGCGCCAACTTCATTAGCCATTATTGATCCCTAAGTGTAGATGTTGTAAGTACTATTGGCAAGTCGCATGTATTCAGAAGACACTTCGTCTATATCCTATTATTCCTCTGTTTAGTGCTGGGTCTTATAAAAAGTCTAAACCTTTATTCAGGATGGAGTCTTGTGTAGAAGTTCACGAAAGTGAGGAAAGTTTTCTGATTGCCATTCACTTGGGAGTGGCCAGAAACGATTCTTTTACATATAACTCGAGCAGCTCACGACTTCCGGTCCAAGACCAATTATTTTCCGAGAAGCCAAAGAACATACGTTTGAAGGTGAGCTAAAGGAAAAAGGCGAAACATTCTCTCCACAGGGCTGTGGGATGGGTTTGGTACCCGCTGTAAAAAACTCTACCAATGAAAACTGAACCTTTATTTTCTAGTTCATATAAGCACCTGGCGAATATATCGGAGCTGTATTATTTACAGTCAATTAGTGAACCGTTTTAAGTATTGAAAAAATTGCATTCTCATAGGTGCGGGTCGTCGACTGGCGTCTGTTGCACACTTGAGACCCATTGGTCCAGTGTTAGAGCTCATATGACACCACTCCTGCGGTCAGAAGATACTGCCTAAATAACACTACAATGTTCCGGTAGCCTAAAGCTAAGGTTTCAGAAGAACTCTTACAGAAAGCATCCCCTTCCAACTTCGACTCGTCATCAGTGAAAAAGATCACTTTACCTACTTTTCAGCGACTCCTCCCGATCCATATATCCCTCGTCGAAATGTGAACAGAGAAAAAGCTAGCTGCGATGCAGTGATCCAATTTTTCAGAAACGAAGATGAAGGAGAAAAATTTTTCGGCCAGTCCTTATTTGGACCTCTTCATATACTCAACTCCCCTAAACCTTGGAGCACATTTCACAGAATTGTCTTTTAAGAAACGTTGCAATATATATTTTTAGTCCCCATAAACATCTTATAACCGAAACGGGCTTAAAATTATAAAAGCATTGCGTATTTTCAACTCCTTCTCATGCATTGTTTTTGTAACTGTCGTACACTCGAGATGACTTTCTTGGACCGTCATTATTCATTTTTATTAAATTAAATATAATTTATGCCGAGTGGTGAAATATGTTGATGCCTTTGGAGGCTTGCCAGCTGCTGCTGCACAAATATGCAAAAATACGTACACCCAAACATACATACATACACACATATATATGTGAATTTGTATGCGCGCAGCAGAGATTTTAAGCCTGGCATAATGCAACCTTAAGTGCTCGCCTTCAAGATGCCACATTTACTCTTCCAGGCTTTTACTCAAACAAAGCGAAGCGCTCCACTTGTGCGTGTATGTGTGTTGCTGTTTGTGGCATATGCATAAGCGTGCATAAATTAAATGTTGTCATTCACAAAGCAGGTGATTTATGCGCAGCGGCTTTAATGGCGCTCTGGGCACATCTTTGCCGTGCTCTCTTTCGGACATTCTTTTAAATGTTGACAACAATATTTTTAACGGGATTAATATGCATTTTGCAAATATGTGTCCAAAAGACATTTTATAAAGGATTTTTTAAAGGATGTCAATTATATTTTTTAAGAATTTGCCGTGAATGGATACCCCATTCGGCGTTTAAGGAGTTTTTGAATATTGTATTAGAAACAACCAAAACAAACAAACCATTCAAGCAAAAAGAGGTGTGGATTCCTCTATGAAATCGTTTCATTCTCTTCTCTTTTATGCAATTTTCTTTGTTTATACCAGTTGTCTGTTCGATTCGCCAATATTTGTCGAGAATTATGAGAGAGTTATTATTCCGCCTAACAGCTTTTGGCTGCCGGGTGCTTTTTATAGCTAAATATATTTTCAGTATTTCTCGTCATTGGTCTGTCAAAACATCGGGTCCATTTAGACGACGTAAAACCGCCGTTACCTATGGTGGTAACAATTTCATTTCTGCCAATTCTGCCTTCAGTTACCTAGTGTTCTCTACCACTGAAAACCACTTAGTCTCGCTATTCTCTTTCCTGGACTGGATTAGCAATGTTTACCTTAGAAATATTTACTCAGAACTTCACGTGAGAATAGTAAAACGTGATTAGATGATAAAAATTAGTAAAAACTTGGACCTTTTTCCATCTAATAAGTTAAAGGTAAATCCCATTTTTCACTCGAAGAACTTAAAAGCGTTTTTATGCTTTGTAATTTTTTCCATCCGTAGTGAAAGCAATGTGATCTTGGTTTTGGAAAAGGTTATCTACGATTCGATACAGTATCGACATTCGTTGCAAAATATTTTATATAACAGGTCAATTGAATAGACACCGGTCTTAAACATAGATATCGCTACTAGAAAAAAGTCTATATGATTTTTAATTAAAGTGGAAAATGCCTTCCGCGTCATCAGAGCTGTCGTTAAAGCAACGGTATGTGCCACTTGTAGAAGTTCACTAAAACCTTCCTCTGAGGAAAGTCGTCCACCCTAGAACCGCGTTTGCATTACTTCAAGGAGGCGTTCCATTTTTCTCATTGACATATAATATTTACATCTGCGCACCTGCGTCCAGATCACGCCTTTTTCGCCCTAGCAAAATTGCGCATATTTAATCCCCCAATTTTTCGCTTTCCGGCACGAGACCAATTAAATTAGCCACATTTATTGGGCCAACAAGATATTCTGCGTCTGTGCGTTCCCGCAGCCATCACACTTAAATGTGTGTTCTGCAAGACGGCTCTTCAACTTTACGCATTCTATGAAGGTACTTTCTGAAATATCCCTGTCGGAATAACAGCTGTGTTGTGTAGAAGTCGGCTTCTCCAAATTTGCGACTTATCCAAAAGTTATAAGTCTAGCCGTGCATCTGCCGCGACTCTCATTCTTCCATCTTCATGGCCATGCGGGTGTCTTGCCTTTTTTTATTCGATCAATTGCGCTCTTGTTATTTTCAACTGGTTTCTTTGGCGTTCGAAGCTTTTTTCTTTCGCGCGTTAAAAGATCAATGGGAGCATTACCACTTATGACTAATATTGCATCACCTGAACTATGTCAGTAAACTGCTGCAACTCTGAGGGCTGCGATGCGCTGCTCTCTGGCCAATACCTTACCTTAGTCTGTTAAGATAGATGATTTTAACTGCTTTTTCTGCGGCGTGCTGGATTTGTACCCAGAAGGTTAATCAGAGGTCCAGCCTTAAGCCTAGGTAACTCACAGCTTTTTGTGTCCTTAGGCATCTGCATGCTTATTACGAGAGGAACATGCTTGTTCATCAGCAGTAGTGGCTCCGTTTTTTCTGTGGCGAACTGGAAGTTATGTGAGTCAAGCCATGTTTGCATCCGAATCATGACCTGATTCACCTTTCTTCGGGCTTCCTTAGTTTCTCGTGCTGTAATTTCTGCTGCAATATCGTCAATAATGATGGGATCACAAGTCACATTTCAGTGAAAACAATAGCAAAAATCCATGAATTGAGTTGTCTGGGAAGAAAACTTTGTCGAATGAAGAGGTGATTGCCGAAATCGAAGCCAATTTTGAAGCAAAAGACAAATCGTCCTAAAAAAATAATTCCAAAAATTTGTGGATCGCTAAAATCAGTGTATCAACGTGGACCAGATTTATATTGAACAAAAAAAACGAATTTTACAAAAAGCAGTGTTTTACTATGTTAGTCCGCGGACTTTTCACTTGACCTGAAATAATGAATAGAATAATATGAAATTAATTTACTTGGCTTCATTTTTATTTAAAGCTTACCATAGGTGGTGCTGTGGTGGACAATTTTGGTTGGGTTCTGTTTTTTGGTCTCAGCGAAAAATAGAGTTTTAAATCTCTTTCCTACTATTTCTATCTTTTGTACTTACGTGATTGAATATTTTGAACTTCTTTGAACGTAATAAGGTATATTTCCAGCTATATTTTAAGATTTTTTACAAAAATGTTGAAAAATAACGGAGTTATGGGCTGTCTTCGGAGGTGCCAAAAAAAGAAAGTGCCCCAATTGCTGGAACGATTCCGGCCGAATGAGTACAATGACCGATCCGTCAATTTCTCGTTATGACGCCAGCAATTTTGAAAAATATCGTTTTGAGAAAAAAGCGTTTAAAGGTTCACTTATATGTTTGTATATGTTTTCACCTCCAAACGGTCGCTCTTTAGAACGCTGCCATCCAAAAACTATCGAAAAAGCAAATAAAAAATTGTTTTTTGAAAGTGTCACACTGGTATATCCCCTTAAATTGATTCGAGTGAAACTTCTCTCCAAATTGAATATATAATCCTACGATAGGAATATTTTGACTTATCTTCATCTGAAATTCGGACATTGTGATAGTCAATGATTAAAGAATATTTTCAAAATTGCAATTCTTATAAATTTTGCTAATTTACGGGGTTACATGAGTTTACGCGTTTCAAGAAGTTTAATTTTTTATTGTCTTATTCAATTCTACAACACCTCTAAAATATTGTCCTAAAATTGTTTCAAACGAGTTTTTCTCGAAACTGTAGTTTTGAAGTCGGTAGGCAAGAGAACTTGAGAACTGCTCAACCGATCTTCATGAAATTTTACACAGGTCTTTGAGATACAATTCTCAAAGTCTTGGATAAAGGATTTCTTTTCGATTACAGCTATTTGAAAAAAAAAGAATGTCGCGAAGTTTTCATTCATTGGTCTAAGTTCCAAGTTAAGATTTTTATTAAAATTCGTATTTTTCCACTTTAGTTGATGGCGTAATTAGTTGTCCTGCCAACACGGGCGCATCTTTTTCCGAGGAGTCACCGGCAATGGCGTCGCAGTTTCCGAGTTTCAAAGATTTTTTCCAACAATTTCAGAATTTCTTTATTAGTAGTTATGTTTGTAACAATAAGAAAAATCGAATAATATATATAGTTTTTTATTTGAGAAAAATATTGTTGAAAAAAGGCCGAGGAAACCCATGTAACCCTTTAAGGAAAGAAGCTGATCTTAATATCACCCAAACTAGTTTATAGGACAAATAAAATCATTCTCTACTAGTTTTTACTTAAATTTGTTCAGTTCGAAATTTTGCACATGTCTATTTCTCTTCAAAAACCTGCTCTTATGCCGAAACCAGCGATATTGGATGATACATAAACTGTATGCTATACAAAGTGATCGATCCAACTCAAGTCTTTTATTTTACAAAATAATTTAACAAAACTTGGCATGGCTTATTATCCAATGCAACGATACAACATGTGAAAAAGTTTTCCAGAACGGACCACTATAGTATATAGCTGTGAAACAAACTGATCGGTCAAAATTAAGTTATGGTGTGGAAACTTTTGTATTTGTGGAGGGAATTATAGCTACCATACAACTGAAGTTATAGTTTCTTCGTTTTTTTTTAATACGAATAACAAATGTAATCACTTTTCATTAAAAGGCACTCAAGAAATTTCCGGCAAATGCATTTCAAGGAAATTACGCTCTTGCTTAACTTCTGCGAAATATTCCTATTATCACCTTTTTTAATTTTTGTAACAACCTCCAGCAAGTATTTGCTCGGCAAAGGTTCGTGTGAATGTGATTAAATGAAATCGCATTAGCGAATGCATTAGTGGAATTGCCGCAGGTGTCGAGAAAAATAGCGTTGTCGAGTCAATGCAACGCAACGCAGGTACTTAAGATAATGAGCGAAAAGCTTACGACTTGATGCAATTTGTTTACGACTAACTGCATCAGCAAAAAGTTGCGTATGTTGCAAGCATTGCAAATGTAATGAGGTGGTAAAACGTGGAAAAATACTGAGAAAGGAGTGTAGCAGCAATTTTCTTGATATTACTCATACGCCATGGCATGCATGATGCAGTTGTCATAGACACAAAGTCGGGTAATGGAAACTTTTTGTTATTAATGATAAAAATGATTTACTTTCAAATGAATTAAATTTCTTTGTGTAACTTGTTTCGCTGAACGCTTTATTGTGAGAGGCGGAAATGTAGTGTTATACATACTTCAATCTGGGTATGAACGCCTGCTAAATTTACTTTTTCTTTATATCTTTATATGTTAAATACGCAAAAAACAAATACAAAAAATATTAAAAAATTACTTCTTTTTATCTAAGAATTCTGAAAACAAGCTATTTTATTAAAATTGGCTTCAAATAAATCTCAAGTGTTATTACTTCGACAGTCGCTGTGACTAGAACCCTTTCTTCTTAAAGCAAAGTTTTAATTCAACTCCGTAGGATTACTAGACGGATGCAGTCTAAGAAAGGAGCGCATATCGCCTTCATTCTGCTAACTAATTTTATAAGTGCGAGCTGTTTGTTCGATTCACCACCTTTCAATGGAATATAAGATAACTAAATAAATTTAAATTTTGTTTTAATATACCTACTCCGCTCTTCGCACAAAATTACGACGCATTACGAAAAAGGTTCATTGTTTCTCCTCTGCAATTACTCCGCTTGTGTACTCAGTTATTAACACACTTTATTATGCGAAGGTTTTTGTAAATATGAAATAATAACTTGTAGTAATTTAAACGCAAATACGCTGGCTCCTGCCACATGCTATACATATCCCTACACGTTTACAGCAATAATAACAATAACAGCGCTGAGATCCTCCACGACAATATTGTCAATTTTCCATATTTTGCCTGTCAAAATTCAATTTGCATTTTAATAAAGCAATAGCAATTTGCTCGCCAATATACTAAATCGTGGAAGCCAGAAACCAACAACAGCAGCAAAACAGCAAAAACAACAACACACACAATATGCATGCACACGACAATGTAACATGACACTCCACGAACTGAACACGCCTCACAACCACCAACAAAGCTGACGCCCACTGGTTGTCGGTACGCACACACACAAACACCTACATTTTGTATAGTGTGTGTATATGTTTGTAGGTATTGAGAGGGTCGCATGCGAAATATGACAAATGTCACTCGCATATTATGAAAAATCGCATTAGAGTGACAGTTCGCATCCCCACAGATTGTACTGTTAGCTGCGAGAGACTCGTCACACTTTCAATATTCCTAGCCATCAGTTTCAACAACGTGCTGTTGCTGCCGCCGCTGTTGGCACATGCAACAGCTGTGCTGCCAACAAATGACTGTGCTTCACCCGGCTAACGCTGCAGTGTAGCATTGCGCGTAGTAAAAAAAAATCAAAAACTGGTGTACAACTGGACGTTTAGTAATACCAAGACGAACTAGACCGAAAAACACTAGTTTATGACTACTACTACATAGTTCTTGTGTTAGAAAAATTCTAATTAGTTGTCTGCTAGTGTTGTTTGGCCTGTAAAACAACTGGTCCGAAAAACACTAGTTTATGGCTGGTTCTACTTTTAGTATTAATTACATCTTTAAGTCACAAAAACAGTATAATTAGTTGTAAAATAGCGTTTCCGAACAGAGCCGAACTGGTCCGAAAAATACTAGTGTGGTACTAGTTATGAAACGTTTTTCTAACGAATTTTTTTAATTAAAACTCATGATATTATAATAAAAAACTTACTCGAACTTCTCAATTTCCTTAGATTTATCTTTTTAAACCTAAATTAGTGGGTATCTCCTTAGTTAGTGGGTATACTTCTCAACGGAGTTGGAATAAACGATGATTATTATATTAAAATACTTGCAAACGAGCATAAACTAGTTACTCTTCACAACAATCGTAATTTATTTTACAATTAGTCCACTTTTGCAACGTACCAACAGTATATACCACATTCCTAATCCATCATGTTGTTGTAGTGTTTTGTACGTGTTTCCACTACATAAATATATTTACTTATGCGCTTAAAACAAATAAAGGACATCAACGTCAGTGACAGCTGTAGAAGACACAACACTGTGAAAGACCCAAATCAACGCTGGTAGGGGACGCACTTGTGCGATCTAATAATGTTGAATGCATATGTATGAACCGGTATATTCATAAGGCATATATAGTCCATGCGTCTATAATAAAAATGGGTAATTTTTGAGCACAAAGAAAGACATACATATATAGTTAGATGTTTATTTATGATTATTACATAATATAATAATAAATTCACAACGCACGCACTGGTATATGGCAATATATATGGCACATGTACATATTTTAAAATGTGTCAGCTACCACCCTAGTTGAAGGTGATTGAAAGTACACACCGCTCAAAATGGGTAATAGTACTAATTTATCAGCTGACGTTCGAAATTAGCTCAAAATTCATGTAGTGCTTGTCGTTTCAGAAATTTTAAATTATTTTTAAAATATCATTTAAGCATTTCTTCAGAATAATGTTAGATTATGCACTTTGGTCTTTCGATACACAATATGAAAGATATTGAATTTAAATGTTTCTCGAAGTATTCAAATACTCAGATGACTTGCATGTAGACTTTTTGCCATTCCCTATTCGATTCAGTGTTTTGTCGAGCAGGTTTCTTTCAAAGTAAAGCCCTCAGGTGTAATCCATCACTTACTAAAAAGAAATATTGCATTCAATTTATGTTTAGACATTAAATATAATATACAGAAGCTATCAAGTTAACATTTTCATTAGGTTCACTCAACGTATTGAAAATACTTAATTTATCTGTTAGACTACGATTACACTTTACTGCTATATTTTCAGAGAATTGACTGCGCTCAACCCACATCATTTTACTCTTTATTGTAGTTATGATATCACTCTAGCTGCCCCTTTGAATTTCGGTGGATAATTCAAGAGTAAAAGAAGAGTTAGAGAACTTTCTAAGTCTGTCTATATATAACACTATAAACATATACATCTACTGAAAAATGGAAAAATGAACGAAATCCTTCCTTGACTACCTCTTCGTTCAATATCAAAAAAGTTTAGTACCATCAGATTCTATTCGTAGTCAACATATGCGTACTTTTATAATTATTTTCGCCAGCTTTACAAATTTCAAACGACTGTTTTCATTGTATTCATAGCGCCGGCTTATAACGAGTACCCGGGTTTATACCATTTACTTTTTGTTTTATAGAAATTTTATAGGAGGTCGATAACAATAACGCTCAATATGAACTATATCTTTTTGGGCATATGAATTCCCGAAGAAAATAAAATATAAACATTTGCCATTATGTTTTGAAGTGATGCAAGTGACCGCTGTGATTGGTTCGAATGAGTTCCAGCCAAGAAATCCAATTTCGATTATTTTGTACTGCAATTGGAGCTGTAGGTCAACAATTGTACACTGAAATTTGCTTCCAAGGCTTCAATCGCCTCGAGCTTAACTGCAGAGACAATCGACTTCACTTTACCTCAAAAAAATAGCCCAGGTAATTCGCACAATCTTGGAAGGCACGCCACTGACCGATGACGTGAGATAATACGCCCATCAAAAGTTATTTCGTTGGCTATATCGGCTACATACCGCTTAGGTGGTATCTAAGAAAAGAAGAAGAAATGGCATGTACAGGGTTTGGCCGGAAAGTAATAGGACTGAGCCGATTTAAAACAATTTATTGAACCAATCGTTACAATTCTTTAAAAATTTTCAAAATAGGCTGCGTCGATGTAGCGCTGCCGGAGCGATTTACAAGCATTGAAGGCGTCACGGAAAGCATTTCCGTAATAGCCTTCAGAGCTTAGGTGGAAGCTGCTTGGATCCCCTCTGTCGTCTCAAAATGCTTGCATTTCATCGGCCTTTTCAGGAAAGGAAACAAAAAAGTCCGGGGTGGCCACGTTTGGGTTGTAGTGCGGCTGCGGAAGCGTTGGGATGCCGGCCTTAATTAGGTACCCGTTCACAAGAAAGTCGTTGTGAGCTGGGCGTTGCCTTGGTGCAACTTCCAATCGGCTGCGATGTCTTGTCGAACCCGATTCACTCTTCGTTTGAGTCTCTTGAGGACTTCCACGTAAAACTTAGCGTTGACGGTTTGTACAGGAGGATCAGATTCATGGTGGATGATACCTTTGATGTCAAAAAAGACAATGCGCATCGTTTTCCCTTTGGACTTGCTCATTCTTTCCTTCTTTTGGCAAGGAGACTCGCCACTTACGTTATTGAAAAATTGGCGGCCATTTTCACACATGTTAAAATTTTCTTGTCACACTTCCACTCGCCACAATTTTTGGTCGTCAGTGAGCACTTTTGGAACCATCTTCGCGCACACCTTGCACATGTTCCATTGCTCCCTCACAATGTCACGAACCACAGACTTTGATAAATTTGACATCTGAGCAATTAAACGAATAATTAGTCGACGATCTGAGTTCGAAACTTTGCGCACACGAGTCACACTGGCGGTGTTTGTCGAAGTCGCGGGTCACCTAATCAAATAAAAGTGAGCTTCATGGCTGAAAAATGTGTCTTGTGAAAATTGGTATCGGTGGCCGTCTCGTTCTGTTTCGATACACCGAACTTATGATGCCTCTAATGGTCGTTCGGTTTCAATTTTTGCACGAGTTCGATTTTGTAAGTTCACCAATCAAGGCGCTTCCGCAAAGTTTCCATAAAGTAGAGGGATAAAGTGGAGGGATTGTTGCGTGCGATGTCGAGAGGACTTACACTAAAACTTCCATTTTAGATAGTTAAAAAATATGAAAAATCAAAATTGTATAATTTAATAGTGCTTGAGATCAGATCAGTGATTTCAAGCCTTATGTCTGCAGGAAGTTAAATTATTCAAAAAAACCTTTTAAAGTCAAATGTCCTATCATGGAAAATCATTCAACTTTGTGATCTCTATTAATTAGCTTATATAATGGGAATGCTCCTTTATTTCTATTATAACTGGTAAACAAAGTTTAGACGTACGAATGAAATCATTGAATCTACATCAAAATCGTTTTGAAATTTTTTACATTAAACTACTAATATAACCCAATGGTTTAAGACCAAAATTTGTCTTGTTGAATAGAACCTTTATTTTATGAATATGGAAATGCTAAGTCCCCACATACAAAAGCATTTGAATAGGTCTCTTGTCACAATCAGTGGCAAACTGAAAGCTTTGATTGCCTGTCAATGCACCACACGATGTATATAAAGGGTGGTTTTTCTGGAGTTATATTAGTTTTATTTCAAATAAAGCACGGATAATTGAGTTTAGAAACCGATATTTTTGATAGGTTGGGCATTTTGATCACTTTTCGATTCAAAAAGTTTTTCCACTAAAGTCGTTCTTAACTGGAGAATAACGTCGCGAATATATTTATATGTATATAATTACCGATAAATATTGATATCCGACTTTTCTTGTCGGAGCAGGTTTACAGACTTAGCTCATCGGCTTGATGTTACTTATAAAAAGTAGTCTAATGTAGTCGGAGCTTATAACTGCGTTGCTAGTTGACAGACCTATTTCTTGATGGAGCGGACATGATTTATATTGATGTAAGGGTCGTCAGTAATTTGCCTGTAGCACTTGCAATATCGGTATAGTTTGGTTTATCTGAAAAAATTTAGACAAATAATGTTTGAGTACTGCAAACTGAGGAGAAATGTCTAACAGATGTACTTACTTTGACAACTATTTTGACAGCTGAACACCGCTATATACCCCTAAAAACTAAAGATGTGTGCTCCTCAAAATAAACACCCTATACATACATATATTTCTATGCACCATTATTGATGCAAATAGAAGACTTCAATAGCAAAGTAGGCCCTTGTGCACTCTCAGCGCATAGAAAGTCATTTAAATGAAGCCAATTAGTGGAGCTACCATAAAAAAGTGACATGGGACGACTGTGTCAAGTCCTGCAAGCCTTTTTGTTTTCGCTTGAATGTGTCAAGTACGAGCGATTTAGAGAGGGTAGGCGTGGTGGTAGCTGGAGTGAAGTGCACTACTGCGACATGAAGGAGGTAATCTCTGTGGATGAAATGACATGAAGCGAAGCTCTTTTCAATGTAGCAATTAATACACTCCGTTGCACTAACAACATCAATGGCAAAGAAAAGTAAATATGACGAAGAGCTTAAGAATGACATTGACAAGTGTGACGTTGGAGCTTGCTGGAGAAGAAGGCAAAAATGCAACAGAAGCAAATAAAATGTGCATTGAAAATTAATTAGTGTGAATGGCTAGCTTTCTTGACTTCGCCATCATATTCCATAGAAATTGTGTGATTAAAATTGGCAGTTTCACAAGTTCATGGAGCTTATCTTTTAAATAAATGTAAGAGATTTCAGCCTGAAATAAATGGTGAAAAGGCGAGAATTTTTATTACTATACTTTAAAATGCGGTTAATGCGAGACGCGCATTCTACGGCAGGGTAGAAATATACTTTGTGTAATCTCTTTTCGAGGGCATTGCAAAATTACGTGCTCAGACTCTTTTATGCACTCTGTCCACATCGGGAAGTATGGACTAAGGTCTTGATGGAATTGGAACAGATAGTTTCTATCCGTAAAGCATCCATGTCACTCAGTATTTGGTTTAGGTAGAAGTCTAGGTCCCCATGTTCTCTATCTATCCACCATGTGCACCATCTTTTGGCTTATCATTCGGAAAGCACTTGACACTCGTATAGCAGTGAACTTATGCACAGTGTTTATTTGTTCTACATATACTTTTATAACTACTGCCTGTATCTATATATGTAGGTGCTACATACAATATTACTCAATTCATTGCTTTTGCTATTAAAGCTCGCCGGCTAGAGCGCACACAACCCCTATTGGCCATCAATCTTGATAGAACATTATATATTTTGTTTGCTTTACCGGAAGAATACAATAGGTGTTCCTTAAAATTTAATTTGAAGTCGAATATTTCAACCAGATACCCAGGTACTCCACTCGAGGTAAGGTAGCTTTGAGTGCCCTCGTCCGTGTCGAATAACAATCTCCTATTTTCAAAGCAGCTAACTATAATATTTACGGGATACCGCGGGGGTGCATATATCATATAGAGCTTTGATTATATTTTCCCACTTTTATCACTTACTGCACATTTTGCAGTATCAACAACTTCTCTTAGTGCGTCAATAGTGGACCCCTTTTATTATGAAGCCATAATGTCTCTCTGATAATCCGCCGGCTTTTTATATAGCTAACTCCAAGCGGATTCTCATTATCTTTCATACATTCTGCCAATCGTTTCGAGAATGTAAAAAGGTCAATAGAAGTAGAACCAAACACCGTACCTTTTATGGGTAGGGAAACAACTATTCTACGTATTATACACGCGTTGTACATTTTGACAAACAAGTTGAATCTTACAGCAATTACTTCTTTTAGTACACTATTTCGCAAGCTATTAATTTCAAAGTAAATACTTTTAAGTTCTGAAAATTGTAGTAAATGTTTCTATTAAGATCGTCGATCAATGGAGAGCTTCAAGATATGAGAGATATATGGTATATTTTCATGAAAAATTACTACTAGCATACGCTTTGAGGTTCGAAACTAAAAAATTCAACATATTTTATCAAAGAATACCAATGCTTGATGATTGAATTTACAATCGATGAATAATTTCTTGAAATAGGGCACTTACATCCAGACCAACTATAATCGATTTCGATACGCTGGTTAGGCTGAGTGCACTAAATGACCTTTGGCCTAACATTAAAGAAAATTTTTGGCTGACTTTATTCTTCGGGATAATCTCTATTTAGAGCAATAATTTGTTAAATTAGTTCTTCAACCTTTTATTACCGGTTCGGTGCTCGAAATAAGGATTTATTTCCATCCTTATACGAACCAATTCATTTGGATGAAACATTTTACACTCTACCCATCTTAGAAAGAAAAAATAATAGCTGAAGTCAAATCTAGCATAGGAAAAGGGAAAGTATTGCAAACGGTGGAATGAAATATTATGAAGCTTGCACAATACTTTAGTAAAGCTTGGTACTCTAGAGTGAAGATAGAATTTTTTCTTTGCAACGCTATCTGAGATCACTAAAAAGAAAAATCTTTCTAATAAAGAAGAGCTAAAGAAAGAGGGAGAAAAGTTCCTGAAATTGAATTTCCACAACTAGTTATATACTGATTTAAATACGGTCGTGTACAAAAAATCCATAATTATTTCAATAGATGACTTTAGTAATTTTCAGCTCGCATTCATAGATACAAGGAAAGCATGATTCTTGGTTCCCATACGAGTTCATGCAAAAAAATCGGAATCACTATATTACAATCTGTGAAAAGCTGCTGAAATCCAACATAGCGAATGGTTACTGCTGATGACAATTGGGTCACTTACGACTCTATCAAGTAAAAACGCCAGTTGTCGATTCATTAGAAGCCATCACACGTAATGGCCAAGCCAGTATTGAAAAATAGTATCTAAAAGAAGAATTCGCACCGATGCGATCAGATTAGGCCCACAGTGTTGCATCAGGAAAACGCCAGACCTATAATGACTCGCCAAAAACTCTAGTAGCTTGCTTGGAAGGCTCTTGTCCCTTCACTGTCTATTTCGAATAATTTTGCTGATACAAAATGTTATATAAATTATACGAAAGAGAATCCCTTCTGACGAGCTGACTCGATTGCCATATGCGCACGTCGGTATACTTTTCTTCCAAAGAATCTGGTCATTTATCGAAACCGTCATACAAACTCACCGATTAAACTGAAGTTCTTGTAGGGAACTTTTTCTCTCTAGTTATCTTCACGAAATTTGACACAAATTTCTATCCAAAGCATTGCTACAAGTTCCAAAGATATAATCCGTGATCAGATCCGACCAGAATAGCATATAGCTGCCATAGAGCAATATAGCACTTATGTAGCTACCAAACAAACTGAACGACATAATAAATAAACTATTTTAATTGTGAGGGAATTTCTTAAAATATATCTATACTGTTATAGAAAGATTCTTCAGTGCAACGTGTTAATTTATGGTTTCAGTGATATTCGAAAAAAAAACTAAGTACCGCAAAATTCGAATATCTTGCACTTATCCTACATAACCACAATAACGCGAGTTATTTATGACTTTCCAATAATAAATGTGTCCTTATTTAAATTTATTGGTTCTTTAACCTCTTGCTGAAATATGTCACACACATTATATATATGTCTACAAACACACACACGCCCGAACGCATCAACGCATTAGTAAATGAATACTTCACATTTGAACTTAATGGAAATGCTTTGGCGTATTGAATAACCCTTCGAACACCTCATTTGTTTAACCCTAAAAAGGGCGCATTAGGAAATAGCAAAGAACGACGGAACATATTCAAACAATAATTTCGTGTGGCGCCCCAACCCGCGCGCTCGCCAGCTGCCGCCATGTAATTTGCATAAAATGCGCACACAATACAAGCAACAACAACTACAATAAGTGCTAGCGCATTGAATACAATAGAACCTTTTGATTGTCATGCAAGTCAAATGTAAAGGACGCCCACACAGCAACGCTCGAACTACTTGCTTCCGTTTGCACAATTTCTTTTCAATTCGGCCCCTCCAAAGCGAAAGGTCGCAACTATGTAAAAAGCATAAAAGGAAAATTAAAAAACACAAAAAAACCGAAAACATCTCGTATAAATAAAATCGAATTGAAAAAGTTGACTTTGCATAATTTGAGTGGAAATAAATTTGTCACACATTTCAAAGCACACACACACAAACACATACAAACGCCCACAGGGCAGCGCAGCGCTGCGTCCCGCCCACATTCGCTTTGTGGTGGCCACAAACAACACAACGGTACATTTGTTATTCATTCATTATTGATTTGGGCTGCTTCCTTGCGGCCTGCCCGCCAACACACGTGTGTTTGTTTGGCTGTGTGTGCGTGTATGTGTGCGTCGTGCGGCGCGTTCGCTGAATAAAGTGTACCTTGGGGAAATTTTGTCAAATCGACTGGAAATGCTTGTACACAACAACAACAACGACAACAACAGTTCAAACCGAATCGTTTATATAACTGTAAGTCAAGTATACTATTGTATTTGTATTATTGTTGTTGTTGTACATCTACTTTCCCGAAGCGTTCATTTGTGACCGCTTAGCTTTATTATTTGCGGTCCGTTGGTCACATATGCCGAAATGGACAACTTTTAAATATTTGCACTTGGACGGACAGCCCGCAGGGACATTGCACTCGAGTTTGCACAAACTTTTGCACACATGAAGTTCGCTAAAGCATAATTTAGAAAGGAAAGTAATGCAAAAGTAACTTTCGATAATTGCTTTAGTGCATTAGAGAATAGCAAATATTTTAGACATTATCAGTAAGCGATTTTGAATTTAGTAAAGGACTTTTATAATCTATATTTGATATTAATCTGGAAGCAAAAAATAATTACAAATACTTGGAGGGACTATTCTAAACTAATTTTATGAAAGTGTCCCATAATAATCATGCTAAATATACATGCTCGGGTACCTCTCATTTTTGGTTATAAATCAGACTAATCAGAAGATCAATTTCATATACAAATAAGTTGGTTTCAAAGCCGCTTGGCTGTATGAATATATGTATATAAAAATATATTTCTTGTTGTGAGCATACTATTTTCTTTAATTGCTCTGTTCTCCTCTTGGAGGGCACATCAGTGGTCTAGTAGTCAGCCAGTGATTCTAATTACTAATATTGATGAAAAGATAACACCGCCTAATTGATTATCTAGTTTAGACCCATTCGCATAGATGCTTAACCTGGTGTTCCTGTCCACCGCATTCCTTCCTCACTTTTCTCTATGTAGAAGGGAAGAAAATATTGTGGATCGAATTTAAGTACAATTCCGGCGTATTCTAGTGACAAGGATCTCCAGATCCGACGAATTTCGTAAGACAACTGCTTCAAAGTGTATGTGCGTCTTCCACGAAGTTTATGTTTAATATATGCCCATGCATTTTCAATAGGGTTTGCATCGGGCGACTGCGACGGCCAATTCAATGTAACGATGCCAGATTGAGTTTGCCACTGAGTACAGAGTTTTTCAGTAAACAAAGGCTTCTTCATTGTGTTGCGCCATTTCAGATCATGAGTATGAAGTTCGGATAGTTTCGTAGGATATAACTAAACCTTTTGCAATTAATTTTACTTGTCCTTGCCGCAGTGTTAAAGCAGGATTCCGCGAAAGCAGATTCACTATTCTTTTTTCATCTTTTTTGTTTACTTTTCCTATCAACCTGCATCGACATTTTTAGCCACTTTATATCGCTGTATCCACTTCTGTACAAATGCCTTCGAATTTTTCATATATTTAGCAGCCGCTGATTGCGACATTTTAGGACCTTTCGGGTGGATGCAAAGGAACACAGCCTCGTAGCGCGACGCGCACTCATGGCGTGATTGTCTTTCAAAAGATCAACGACAACTGAACCTTTGTTGATAATGCATCAAGGACAAAGCTTCCCCATATTGGCTCGCGAAGGAATTAGAGCGAAATCTTTCATTAACTGTCGGTAAAGTCGACGACGCTCTTACTTGACTTACTGTAGCATTGATGTAGATGTATGATATAGGTATAATCCCCAAGGACCATATACCCTTATTACAGAAAAAGTTTCGAGAACTTTACTTGCGAAATAGACAAGGAAATATTCACTATTCGGAAATTGTAAATAAAACGCAGAATATTCAATATTTACTTTGTTGCCTCCAAAGTAATCACCTTTATTTTTTTAGTCCTCGAAAAACCTTTTATAAACACTTTTTGCGACGGTCTCCAGTTTCTGCAGCGGATTTTGTTTCATCTTTTCGATCGACTGAAGACGAGTTCCACGAAAAGACAATTTCATTTTTGGGAACAAGAAAAAATACGGTCTCAATAGCGGTTCAATGCGATGATGCATTATCATCGTGTAAAATCCGTGAATTTTACTTCTATAGTTATGGCTGTTTTCGATGTATCAGAAAACAATAAAGTTTTGTTCAAACCGCCTCCATTTTATCAAATTTCAAAAAAAGAACTCTCCATAGGGCGATAGCGACTTTCATACAGATTAATAATTTCTTTGAAATTTTTGTTTTAGTTCAAAATTTCGACCGCAGTCGTGGACATAGTACAGAACCATTTTTATACCCTGAACAGGGTATATTAAGTTTGCCACGAAGTTTGTAACACCCAGAATTAAGCGTCGGAGACCCTATAAAGTACATATGTAGATGATCAGTATGTTGAGCTGAGTCGATTTAGCCTGTCCGTCCTCAGTTCCTCAGTTTTTAAGATATCATTTTGAAATTTTGCAAACGTCATTTTCCCTTCAAGAAGCTGCTCATTTGTCGGAACAGCCGATATCGGACCACTATAACATATAGCTGTCATACAAACTGAATGATGGGAATCAAATGCTTGTATGGAAAACATTCACATTTGACGTGCTATCTTCACGAAATTTGACATGGATTACTGCTTAAGGTAATAATATTATCTCCGAAAAAATTGTTCATATCGGATTACTATAGCATATAGCTTCCATACAAACTGAACACACAGTTAATAAAAGAAATGCGCCTGTGAAGGCTATATTAGCTTCAAAAACATTCTAACTATTGGATATAGAAATTAATGCATTTCGTAAAATACACTCACATTCACGCATCTAAAATGTAATGGGAAATAGGCTTTTAGGGCGACCTTAAATGCTTGAGTCAGCTGAAAGCGAACAAAAATATGCATAATGCGATTTCCATGTCAACTCAGCTCAGATTAGTGTTTGGTATAAGTAGGTATACAGCTATTCATTCACTTGCTTGTTACAACAACAGCTGCTATGCGCCCGAACGCACACAAAAATTTACTTTGATTTAAAGGCAGCTCTGTGTTGGAGTTGCCAATATATGTATATAAGTTCGCTTCCAGCGTTTGTTTTGGGTGGGCTCCATCAAATACTTACATTTGTAGCCACACTTAGCATATTTTCAAATAAGTATGTGTGTGTGTGTAATACGGCACACACCGACCAAGTGGTGGTAGCTTAGATTTTCGCCGAATAAAGCAATTAAATAAATATTACGTATACGCCATGACTTATTTATTTGCCGCACCGCGACAAAGTTGATGAGCTAAAAGCAAAGATGTGTAGCATTTGCAACGTATAATGAAATATCATGTTTAAGCGCTTACACGAGCACACGCGCACACCCATATATGTACCAGTGTAATTATTTGTATATGTGTGTGTATTTAGGTGTATTTGTGTTCGTACTTTGTAGTTTGAGTCACCCTTGTCCGTTGCCAAGCCAGCAACCGCATGTCACCGGCAAACTGACTCATTTGTTATGCCATATTATAGCGGAAGTATTGCCACCACAGCATAAAAACGCCAGATCGTATATTATTTATATTGTCGACGTATGACTAAATCCCACGCGCTCTTAGTTTCTAATCAGCTTTCGTTTTCGCATTTGCCGTCATCCGCTTCCACTTTATGTTTATGCGGATTAGTGTTCGTAAAGTGTCTATATGTATATGTATGTGTGTGGGTATGGGTATGTGAATATATGTGTGTATATACACGTTTGTCTGTATGTAGTTGTGAGAGTGGTTGTTTGGCTTTAATATTCCCTCTTTATAACTGTATTTATATTGAAATGCGTATTGAGGCAAAAGCTACCAAATATACCGTTACTCACTTCTAGATGCTATACATGAGCACTTCTAGTGCTTAACTCACTCACACCACCACCGCCGCTCAAGCTGACCATCGCGCAGTCCTGCGGCAACATTTCACTTATTAAAAAATTAATTAGGCCGCTTTGAATTTGGTGTTGTTGTTGCTTTTCAGTTTTGTCTTTCGCGTCGTATTCGTATCATTTGAACACAATTTACTGCAAAGTGACTTCAGCGCCAAAAAACAACTACAACAGGAGTAACACAAATTATAACAACAACAACAGCACCACCAAAAATTTGGTTGACTAAAAACAACAAAAATTAAAACAACAACAGTAACAAAAATTGCAACAACAAGAGCAAAACAAATTTACAACAACAACGAAAAACAGCAGCAACAACAAAACTTACAAAAATTACAACAACAAAAATTTGGTTAAAAAAACAGCGAAAAAACAACAAATGCGGCAAAGCGCCACAAATACACAAAAAGAAGTAAATTAAAATGTGAAATATTAACAGCAGCCTCTTGCTGGCGCCTTCCCCATATTGCTTACATCTGCCTCACTTCCTCACCTACCCCGTAGGTGGCTGCGAGTGACGACGCTTTGGCGTTTTTCTTGTCCTTCGGCCAGCTAAAATTTCATCAACCGCTATACACCTCCAATACTGGCTGATGGCGCCCACAAATGGCTGCGGTCATGGCTACTCCTGAGAATTATTTTTACCGTTTATTTCACAACCCACTCATTTTTTGCTCCGCACGCCCGTTGCTGTTTTTAGGCTTTTTACTTGTTTGACGCGTACTTTTGCCGCTCTGTTTGCTTAATTTGACATTTTTTCGTGTGGCATCTGCCTTTTTTGCACTTTTTTCTCACTTTCTTTCAATTTTTTTGCATTTTTTTATATTTTTATACCCTGAATAGGATATATTATATTATTTATACCACGTAGCTTGTAACAGCCAGAAGGAAACGCCGATAATTATATATATATATGAATGATAAGCCTGCTGGCGTCTGTCTCTGTGTCCAATTGTTCATATCCGACCTCACAAATACCTTGAGCTTCAACAAACTCACTCAGTTTATGAGATATCGACCTGTAACTTTACACATGCTCATTTCTCTCCAAGAAACTATTCATTCATCGGAACCGACGATATCGGACTACTATAGCATAAAGCTGTCATACAACTTGTACGGTTGGAATCCAGTGCTTGTATGGAGAAGTTTTTAATTTGACGAGATATCTTCAAGAAACTCGGCAGAAATTATTGCCTAAAGAAGTTATATAATCTCCGAAGAAATCGTTCAGAGCAGATCACTATAACAAATAGCTGCCATACAAACTGACCGATAAAAACCAAGTTCTTGTATGGAAAACCTTTTTATTTGACGAGATATCTTCACGAAATATGCTTAAGCCTATTCATCAAAGCCACGGTACCATCTCCGAAGGAATTATTAAGATCGGCCCACTATAGCATACAGCTGCCATACAAACTGACTAATAAAAATCATACTCTCATAAGGATTTTTTTTATTTGTGAAGGGTATGCCAGCTGCTATGCCAGCGAAGTTTAATTTTTTCCTTGTTCTACGGTTTTTTGCCTTCTTTGACTTTTTTATTTTTTTTTTTTTTGAGTGGTTTTTTTTCGTTTCTTGTTATTGCTTTTTTTGCATTGCCAACCGCTACAAATGAATTCGCTTTGTTGTGGTTTTTATTTCACAGTAGTTTTTTGCCTTCTTTCAATTATGTATTTGTTTTTGCTTTCTTTGTAATCTGACACAGCAAGCGCGCGCCTAGGAATATACACGTAGAACCACCCCACACCACATTTCTGTTACACCGTTGGGGCCGCCGCAGTTCAACTTCTCACAAATTCTCATTTAATTTTGTTACGCTCTCCGCTACACATACAAATACATACAAACAAATTTTTCGTGCCCCATATTGCCGCTGTGTGCGCAGCCTAAGTGCCTGCCTGCCTGCCTGTTGTCCTGCCTGTCTCACCGTCGCCGCACAATTTTCAGTCATCCGTCTACGTGATTATAAATGTAGCTCATTTGCACCGCATGGTTTGGCACCCTTGGGAAATTTTCATGACATGTTTCTACGCAACACTGGCTGCAGTCGCGTCCTTCCATGGGCCTCGCAGTGCCTCGTTGGCCCCGACTCGTGTTCATATCGCGAATGCTTTTCGGCTTCTGTTTGACTTGCTTATTTAAATTGCGTATTGTTGCTATTATTGTTGCCGTGCTGTTTGTTGTTGTTGTAGGTCCAGTAATATTCGTGGCACAATAGAGTCATCGGTTGTTGTTTTTTTTGTTTTTGTTGCTTTTCACAGCGCTAATTATATGAAATTTTTCAAAAATTCAGCGCACAAACGGCGGCGCTCGGACTATTCTGGCAGATAATTGCAGTGGGAATTCGCTTAATGTGCGGTAGTTTGACTGGCTCAGTGTTGCCTTCGAGCGCTGAAAGCAAGAAAGTGCAAAATGTGTGTTTAAGTCTTGCAATTTTTATTCGTCAAGTGCATAAAGCTCGTAATTAATCAACGAAGAAACCACTTACCTAGCTTCTTTTGTATTATTATTGTAGGTTTTACCAAACTCAACTGAGTTAATTGGTATAAAACTAACTCTAAAGAAGACACTATAAAACTCAGCATCTTCAACAGAACCTCCAAGTTATGGTTATTGTTTCAGCTTATGGCTTTCTACATATAAAAGAATCCGGGACCAAGCCCATTATTCTGTCTATTTCTATGATACACAAAGCCTTACTCAAAATAGGTTAGACAAAAGCGCAATGAAAGCACGAATTATCGACCCAGACTATCGACTACAAGACACAGGACAGTACGACATCGATGGCGCTGCAGTCATATGAGACTTATGAGCCAATCGCACCTCAATATCTTATGTAAATTATTTTGAATTATTTTGAAAACTGACGACCATTATTCGATACTGACGAAGGCACCAAGAACTATTCTATCTCGAATGGAGTACCGCAAAACTAGGTTCTAGACACCTTCTATGGAACCTAACATGCCATATTATGGGGTGTCTCAATGAGTTTAGACTAGCAGAAAAAATTCAAAGTCTTGTTCATAAGTACTTAGAAGTAAAGAAAAGTATATCTCTCACCATTGAGGAGTATAAGATTCATTCACAGCCACAACTAAAGTATCCGGGAGTAATAATAGGCTCAAGGCTCAAATTTAAAGATCACTTTGAATATACTGCAAGTAAAGCGAATAAAATCCTAAATTGCTCATGAGAAATGATGGCAAATAAAGGACGCGTGTGTTTCAGTAGCCGACTTTTACGCGTAAAGGTAATAAAATCGGAGCGGCATATAAGCTCCAATATGGATCCAGGCTTTAGGCAGTAAAGCATATGCCAGACAAGTAAGCACAGTGCACAGACTGTCGGCAGAATGAGTTATCAGTGCTTTCCTAACAATATTAAGCAATGCTGCTGAGGTAATAGTCAGTACGATGCTCATTGACATCCAGGGTGACGAATACATGCCGGTATGAAAGTTATTAGAGCCGCTCCTATAGACGGCAAAATAGAAGAGAGACTCAAACGCTTAACAATATGAAAGCAGTGGTGGCAAACCTCCTTCAGAGATTGATGGACCCACACACTTTTACCGGGCAACCATTCATGGACAGACATATGACATGTGAACCTGGATTTGCACTTAACCCAAACAGTAAGTGGACATGGTTGATGTACAGTTTCCTGCATGACATTGGTCCGGATTGTTCAACGTGTTCAAAGTGCTTTGAAGATTCTAACCAGGTACTCTTTTACTACAAAAGAAAAAACCTAAAACTACACTCGATGGTACTTTTACGATGGAGTCTGGAGTTGGCAGTAGACTAGGTTTAGCGGATTGAAGTTCCGCGCTCCAGCTTTTAATGCTTCCCCCAACTTAAAAAACTAAAAAGCTAACTCTTGCATTTTGCGCGCGCGCCTCAGCTACGGACGATCTTACGAAAATCGGAACCACATAACAAAAATGGTTCTATATTTATATCGGATTCAAGACTATCAACTCAGCAGCATTCTTCTAATATTGATTGGGGAAACTTTTTATCGCTGGAATACCTACAAATAGAACTAAGATAAAATAAAAGGTCTTACTAACCATAATCAGAACTTTTGGTAGATAGGAGGAGTGTGCGAAAAAAGTGGTGGTTACAGACAAAACGTCTCAGGAACATTGTCACTTTCTGTAAGATCAATCAAAAAACATGCTAAGGAAACCTTCAGGAACAGTATTCCCGAGATTTTAACTGTCTCTTCAAACTTTCCGACGCAGACCATACAAAAACAGTTACATACAATCATATACTCTATTAATCAATTAGAGTTCTGAATTTCGCTGAATTTTGACTCGATAGACTCATTCTCAAATAGTCAACATTATTTTTCAAATCAAAACATCTTAGGAAATACGGTTTGCAGAGATTCTTCGGCTAGATCTTGCAGCCTTCCGTATTCACCCACAACCGTATAGAAAGAACTTCATTTCCTTACTGTCTACGAAAACACATATGTAAATATCCCGACAATATGATGGATTTTAATTTTTGATAATAAAACTTACAGGTGGCTAAGAAATATATTCATTTTGACCACCGAAAAATCTTTTGTCTAAGAGTCATAGGATTAAAAATGTTTTCTGGTAGTTCAAAAAACTCCATAATAAATAAACTTTCCAGAGCTGAACATATGTGGTACGCTTTATTCCGATAGTTTGGAACTATCATATCATATGAAGCAATATATTAAACTTTAGCTCCACTGTCAACAACATTTGCGCCGTTAAAGGTGAAAGTACAAACAAAAGAGCTTTGATGTCGCTGCAACAATTCAATTCACTTTTTCCGAAGGTGAACTTTTTTGTCGACTGATTAGTCACAATTTCACAATGCTGGCAATAAATTGGAAAACTTTAAGCCTTGAAAATAGAAAGGTTGTATCAATTTGTTGTACAACAATATTGACGCTGCACACAAGTTATACAACAATCGCGCCGATATTTACGCGTTGCATTCGCTTTTGTCGCTGTCGCTGTCGCTATCGATGTCGCAGTTGCCGCCACGCGTTGGCCATAGCTTTTCCGCCATTGCTCCAGCTGTCAATTGTCATCAATGTCCGCTTAAGCCGCCATGTTTGATGTCCACACGCAGCTGAGCTATAAAGTTTTGCCGCCTGTTGATGCGTCGCCGATATGCAGAAATGTCTGCAATGTGTGCTTTTATATTTAGTATGTATGCATATGAAAGTGTAATAGTTTTGAACCCGGCAGTGAAAATTACAGATGTTTTTCAAAACTAACAGAAAAGTGGGTGAAGACCATCGCACCTACTTCGTAGGAAGCTATTTTTGGAATTAATACTATATACTGTTCCAGTAATGAAGGACCCTCAGAAATTTCTCCTTTACTTCCAGTTCTAAACACCACCAACATAATTACGAATTTTGATTAATGGATACTTGATAACTAATTCTGATAATTCATCTAGTCCAGAAGTGAACTGCGAAACATATAGATTTGCAAGGGCAGAAGTAGAGCGAGTGTTCCAGTGCCTTCTTCATGCCTACTCTTTGCAGTTTCTACAGTGATCATTGTTAAAAATGCTCTTGCACATGATCTTGGCGATCTTGCATGCTCCTAAATTATTAAATCTCACCCGGAGCATTCAGCCAGCCCTTTCGGAAATTCATAGTGTATCGGATTACGCGAATTCGGTAGCCTTTGTGAATTCCATTTTGGGTGATCTCATCATCTAGTTCATTTCTTGCCCTTGTGCTTTGAAATATGCTACCAGCTTTCCACTCCAATTTCAATTGGTGGTAGGTTGGATAACTGCAACTCTTTGAGTGATGCGTAGTGCTGCAAAAAGAAACGAGCAGCTGTATTAGATTTTGCTGACCGGTATGAGATTTTGCTGACCGCAATCCACCGCAAAGCAATATTGACTTTACTACCGCTGTGATTGATCTAACAAAGCGGACAGAAGATTGTCTTCATTTTGAGCCGAGTACCTTCTTACATGCGTAGAGAGAACCACTGGCCTTTTTCAACCTCTCTTCTATATTGAATTTCCAATATCTAATGACAGATATTTAAAATACGAAGACGTCGACGATGTTACTGATGCCTGTGGTTATTTTAACTTTGAAATATCTTTTTATTCAACACATCATGACGCCATGCTCAAGAGTAGGTGGGATCAGAAAGACGAGCTGTGTTTTGCGCTTCTGAAGACGGTGAATTCATTAAAGGAAAACGCTACCGACAGTAACTAATCAAATTAAAGAGAGTCATTACCGAATTACGTCAAGAATTTGTGGCTAGACACGAGACAATAATTTCCATCATGAACTACTATTGGGAGAGCCGCGGCTCGGAACTTTATCCGTCTTATAGTCTAGAACTTGTTTCTTCAGACTACCATTTGTTTCGGTCGGTATAGAGTGCTCTCACTCACACACGGTCACATCAGATCAGGATATAAAATATTGGTATGATACATTCTTAACCACAGAGCTGGCGCAGTGCTTTTGGACTCCTCAACTTGCCAGAAAGATGGGAAAATGTTATAGCTTCAGATGTACAACACTTTGAATAAAGAATATACAATGAAAATTTGAATATAAGGATATTAAGATTATGGTATTGTGTTACTACAAACACTTCGAAAGAAGCTTATTTTCGAGATACCTAACACAGATTTAATCTATTTCCAAGATCCTGTGAAACTATTTAAATCAATTGTTCAAATATGTAAATCAGTTTCTAGCTAAGCTCCTTCCTTTTTCCGGAAAGTAATAGGACTGATTTTCTTCCGCCGCGAAAGTACTTCGGAGCATGCGTACACTGACTGGATTCGGTAGGGGGTGTTCCTAGCTAACAAACGAGCGGCTGGTCAGTTATATCCGAGCACCTTGAAAGTGAGGACAAGCATTTTTGCGCGACGTGTTTCTGCGAGTGGTGTAAGCCGAAAATAGAGCAAAGGTACGCGATTAAATTCTGTGTGAAACTCGGTAAATCTGCAACAGAGACGTTTGATGTGATCAAGCAGGCTTACCCAGATGTTGCTTTAGCAAGAAGTGGTGAGTTTTGGTTGCACCAAGCCTTTTTGGAGGGCCGGTAAGAGGTCTCTGATGAACACCGGAAAAATAAGAAAATCTAAAGCGAAAACGATGGTCATTATCTTTTTTGATATCAAAGGCATCGTCCACAATGAATTTGTTCCTCTTGCACAAACCGTCAACGCCAAGTTTTAATAGGAAGTCCTCAAGAGACTCAAACGAAAGTTCGATCGGGTCCGAGAAGACATCGCATCAAATTGGAAGTTGCACCACGACAACACCCCGGCTCTCACGCTTCCGTAGTCGCCCTACATGTGGCCCCCGGACTTTTTTGTTTCCTTGATTGAGAATATTAAAATATACAATTTCGGAAACCAAATTGTCCATCCCAGAAAATAGTCCTCCTTTGATAAAGATAGTATAAAAATTGGTGAAAATAGTTTTTTGCGTATTTACACAAGATATTACCAATCGAGAGAACCAAATTAGGGTAATAGTTCTTTTTCCAGAGCTGAGAGATATTATCAGCCGAGACAACCCTTGAGTGTTAGAACTCGCATTCAAAATCTCCGTATATTGTTTCTTCGAAGACAAGTGAGGCTTTTCTTTCCAATAAGATACGTTTCTTACAGCTGGGAGTTAAATGAGGCTAATAACTAAGTTATAAGTGTTACTGCTTGAATAGCTGTCATGTTCCAGATTTGTTTCCTATATTTTTCTAACCCGAAGTTGAATTTCTTGGAAGCAGTGAATGTTCGTTGACTTTCAAGTAAGCCTCTATTGGAACTGAGAGTCATTGTGACCCTTAGATATTGAAAACTTTTCCTGCTTTAAGAATATCTTTAAACATTTGCATATCTTTATATACATCTCTTTAATATTTTGTTTTCTTCTCACATTCTTCCGCATCAGTTCAATCGCGGAAAGAACTACTACTTCCTCTCTCTGAACCACTGAGCTCGACTGCATGACTGTCGCCGCATGCTGCCTGCTTTTAGGCATGAGCCATTGTAAATATGCCGCACCGGGAATGTGCATAAATTTTGTCATTGATACGATTTATTGTCATGGCTGGCTGATAAAAAAATCCGCGTGGATTTCCGCGCGTGACTTATGGTAAACGCTGAAGTTTGCTATATGGCAAAGGAGTAAAATTAAAATTTTTCGAAATAAATTCCAATAAATATTGCACATTTTAAAGCGTGAGCGAAGAGCTAAAAATGCCGCCGGAACAGGAAACATTCTAACAAAATATAAAAATTGGCTTTTGTAGTAATAAAAAGTATATTTGCCTACTTAGTACAATGCTTTTACGGCTTTACGATTTATGCGCAAATTAAACAAGACAAAAAACTGCATTTTTTTCCAAATTGCTCCGAGTAATTTTTAATAACTAAATAGTTCCAATATATGCGCATGTGTTTGTTTGTTTGTGTGCCGTATATATGTATAGTATGTGTTCGTGCGCGTGTGCATATGGAGAGTTATTGCACACATTTCTCTTCGGCTCACGCTTTGTTTCCATATATTTCTAGTTGAACAGCGCCGTAATTCATTTTTATTACAACGCAGCGAAGTGCAAAACAAATAAGGGAGGGCTGAGTGTCGTATGGTGCTGAGCTTTTTATGCTCTCACATATTGTAAAACTGGAAGAAAACTGTAATGCAACGAATTGTCTGCGAGAATTCATAAGAGAAATGCAATGAGGGATAGACGGGATTGTTAGATATCACTAAAAACCTTAAAATTACGAAGGTTTTTCGAAGATTTTTTTTGGAAAAAAATGAATACTTTCACTGGAGAGCTCTGCGGCGTTTGAGCTTAATTTTGATTTAAAATCAAATTCTACTACATGTCACGTGTCACCAAAGGTGAACTGTTCATATAAGGTGCAAGGGAATATATATGCTGATTGGTATCAGATTCGAAAACTATTACACTAGGTGAAATAGTCCCGTATAACTTGATTGAAAGGCCTGACCTCCTTGCCATATGTACGATATAAAGTCAAGCAGAGAGGCTGAAATCAAAATATTGTATATATGGAGACTAGAAGATTATGAAAAAAGAGTTTAGCCATTTTCGGTACCAAATTACACCAGCTTAGCACACACGTTCACTTTATATACTTACCGAAGAACTATGATATAAAGTGGTGACGAAAACTTATGATTTTCAATGAAGCAATGCACTCTTTTCGATGTAAGTCTTTCTGGCAGCTGTTAACTGATATGTATACAGTTTGAACTGCCATTTCATAATGAATCTTAAAACTTATTATCAAAAGAATGGCAGAGTCGGTACTTCGAGCAACCGTGTATCGTAGATCGGTTTCGCACCATACTAAGTCTAGCGGCTAATGCACCCAAAACATTTTAGCTGCTGAAACATAATTATTGATTTTTTCTTGCCTGAACTAGAGGATGCCATACAGTCAACGAAACTATCTATTTATTGAAGGAAATTTATGGCGAGCGCATTAGATCCCATCGTGGGTCTCCAAAATCATGCGAATTTGCACCGCTTAACAATTCAAAAGTGCACGGCCGGACATATTATAAATATAAAATATATAAATGGCGCTACTAGAATTAAATACATATGCTTCTTAGTTAGCCCTAACCTTTAAAAGGCAAGTGTACACATTTGACGGCTGTCGGATCATTAGTTTGTGAATTATACGTGCCATTTTGAGTAAAGTAGCTTTTATTAGAAGAGGATGAAGCCATGCGTAAGAGTTCACACAAGTGAGGAAAGTTCTCTAAGCGCCATTCACTTGGGAATGGCAAGAAACGATTGTTTTGTACATATGGTTCAAGCAGTTCACTTCCAGTCTTATACCATGTATCCTTTGGGTAGCAAAAAATCAGCCATTTAAAAGAGAGCTGAAAGGAAAAGGTGAATCATTCCTCCCCTGGGTTGTCCGCTCAGTTAGGGACCGCTTAAAAAACACTCTAATAAAAATTCGACCATAACCATGTAAGACTGCACACAATGAACCCGCTCCAAGGGATGGAACAAATTTTATTGACTTCCTTGAAGAAGGAAGGACCATCAACAGCGACATTATTGGACCGTTTGAAGGCTTAAATCGCCAAAAACGGAAGCATTTGGAGAAAAGAAAATGCTATTTGACCAAGACAGTGCACTGTGCCACAAGTCAGTGAAAACAATGACAAAAGTCCATGACTCGGGGTTTGAATTGCTTCCACATCCACCGTATTCTCCATATCTAGTCCCTAGACGACTGACTACTTCTTCTTCTCATATCTCAAAAGAATGTTCGCTGGGAAGAAATTTTGGTCGAATGAAGAGCTGATCGCCGATACTTAGACCTATTTTGGGGCAAAGGACAAATCGTATGACAAAAATAGGGTCTATAGCGATCATGTTTTTTTTTTTTTTGTTTTTTGTTTCCGAAGGGAGAATCTCCTAAAGATATTACAAGTAGTACAGTACACCTCTTTCGGGATCACGCCCAGACAATATTACATAACTATGCTGGACTTGTGAAACAGTACGCCTACATACTAAGCGCTTAACACAGGCTGCTGTATTGTATTTGGACCTGCGGGAACGGCATTAAGCACTACTTCGCAGGACCAAGCTGGGCGATGAATGCCTATTTCTTTCAGTCTGTGTTCTTGGAGCGCTATAGCGGCCCTTCGTTCATTGTGTTTCGTCATCGTGGCTAAATTTGTCCAGATATTCCCTGAAACAGCCATATCCCGATAAGAACTGCGTTTAGTAAAAATCTGTCTCACCGTGTTGTCTGTCAATCCAGGCTGGTACATTCTTAATTAGTCTATATGTTCATCTTCCTTTATCTGCCGCATATCATTGCTTCTGTCACTCATCGAGACTTGTCTTTCTCGGCTTCTTGCCTTTGTCGGCCATTAGCGTGTGTTCATGGCTTTTATGTTCAACAAAAAGGACGAATTTTGCCAATAAAATATGTTTCGCTCTGGTAGGCCGAGAATCTTCAATATACTAATACTTTTTTGTAAGGTTATGTAAAATCGCTTGTCTAAACAGATTATAACGATAAGATTGACGTCTTAGAAAAAAAAAATATAGAGCGTTATTGCTGGCATACGACACCAAATGCTGAAAAATGTGGTCCAAAACTGAGCCACGCCTTCAGAATTTATACAAACCAGACGCGGCGGTCCCTTACCATAAATTATTTTAAAACATAAGAACAAATCGTTTTCTTCACATTAAAACTAAACTTTTGGCGATAACCTTAAATTATATTCGTTCTATTCCTTCTTGAAAACCACATGTCTAAAAGCCCCTCTTCATGTAAGTATAATCTCAGATTTTACTAGTCGACTGTACTTAATTCGCTACAAACAACGATTATGGGAACCCGATATTTATACATCAGTTGCAACATGTTGCGTGAGTATAAAAATTGCAAATGCAACTTACAATAGACTGGCATTCATGCCACATACAACCGAATGCACAAGAAAGCCATCAGCGCATCAGTTCTCTCACCAGTGACTACGCATTCTGGTATGCGAGTACAGCAAGCAACAGGCCTCCCATTATTATCACTGGCCTTCGCGCCAAGCGGCGATGATGTACCGTTGCCTTCATTGTAGATTTTCATTACTTTCTTTTATGCGACTTTTTTATTTGATATCATTTATTTTAGTTTTTTTGTTGTTTTTTCTTCTTTTATTTTTAATCTTCTTCCATATTCGTTTTTTCTTTATTTTTATGCCTTATTGCGGAGATGAGTTTAACATGCGCCTAGCGGCTTGCCCGTAAAACTTTGGTGCGACTACATTCGCCACTTTCCTTTGCTTTTATTTGCCTGTCTGTTTGTGTATGTGTGTCCTTGCGTCCGTTCATCACACCACAACACATGCCACATGGGAAATGTATGTAAAAGCATCGTGCAACCGTGGAGTTTTGTGGAGTATTGTGAAATGCAATTTCTTCTTTTGTTTAAAAACTACCCGAGAAGTACAGTTGTAACGAAATTGTAAATATTGTAAATGGCAAAGTGAGTTATGAGTTACGCAAGAGGCGTAGACACAGCTTGTGCGAAGTGTAGCTTAAGAGTGTTTTCCGTTTCAGCTTTCGGAAATGTCGAAAAAGTGTTGTTAATAAATATTATATTTTAAGAAGTGAGTTCTTCTCAGACGGATTCGACCCTTCTGTAGATATTAAGTATCAAAAGTGCAATATCTCGTACTGGGCCACAGTAAAACGATGCAAAATATTATAAAACCCGACTTCGGACGCATAAAATCATCAACACCTTCGTAGACTCGCACTCAACGAATGTGGGACTTCGAATCAAACCAACACCCTTTGCAAACAAAGAACTCGCAAATTACACAAATTCGTACAGGAAGCTATCGCAGGTTAGGCTCCTACATATCCAGAATCTACACCGATATACCAAATATGTATCCAGCGTGCAATGAGTTCCCCCATAACTACCACATTGCATGATCAACGAACCCCACTCACGTGACATCCCTTGCACTATGATCCGCCCCCGTCGAAACAGCACGTTTTCTTGACCTACCGTTGGATGAATTCGATGACAACCAACCCGAACCTTACCACCCATGCACGGACAAGATAACTACTACAACAACTACCATTACTATGTCAACAACCATAAGAGACGACTTATTTATACCAGTTGTTTGTTATTTAAGCTTTCAATTAAATTATCGCTTCATCAAGATGAGAAGTAATACTGATTTTCTTTCTATTTTGAGGTATCAGAATTAAGGGCGTATGCTACGAGCACCTAAGTTTGATATCAAAGGAAACTGACCGCTTTTGCCACAGCCGTCCTCATCTTATAATGAATGGTAAAGATGCGAGTGTAATTCTAACCTAACTATCTCTTAGCAAAATCCTTTAGCTATCCTGCTTGCTGGTTGTAGGTCATTCCAGTCGAGTATCTAACGATTTTAGGGCCAAAATACTCTCACTGAAAAATGTTGCTTTTACTTTGGCTTATGCCTTTTTGGTTTGGCTTATGCCTCATATTCTGCATTCGTTTGATTGGATGAATAGTCATCGTGCCCTGGAAGTATAAGACATTATTACTTTATTAGGGGGTTTTCAATAGAGACGCTACAAAAGTAGACTGATAGGGATAGCGAACGACGCCATACTTTTTCCGCTTTTTTGACATTGACTTGAGGACTTCAGTAAGGTTTTCCATTTCATCATGGAAAGATATACGATCCAACAACGAGTCGAAACTATTAAAATTTACTACCGAAATTCGGAGTCAGTGGCCTCACCTTTCACAGCGCTACGTCCAATTGATGGTCGTCATAATCGTCCTGTCAGACCAACAATTGAACGTCTAGTGGAAAAATTTGAATGCACAGGCATAGTACAAAATGTTCCTGTGCTAGTGAGACAAAGAAATGCTCGTAGTGTCAAGAATACTGCTGCCGCTAAACTGCGGCCAAACCAGTCTCTCACACGTCGTTCTCAAGCGTTGGGCATCTCTGTGAAGTCGTAGGAGCGAGTTTTGCGAAAAGATCTTGACTTACATCCTTACAAGATCAAACTGACGCAAGAACTGAAGCCGCTTGACCACCAAAATCGTCGTATGTTCTGGAATTGGTCTCAGCAACAACTTGAAAATGATCCGGATTTTCATCGAAAAATCATCTTCAACGACGAGGCTCATTTCTGGCTGAATGGCTTCGTCAATAAGCAAAATATGCGTTAGTGGCCAGGCAGCAATCCACACGTACTCCATGAGTCACCATTGCATTCCGAAAAAACTACGGTCTGTTGCGGTTTATGGGCCGACGGCGTCATTGGGCCGTACTTCTTTTGTCCGATCCTAATCAAGACCGGCACGTTACTTTGAATGGGTATCGCTACCGCTCAATGATAACCCAATTGGATGATATGGACTTGGAAAATATGTGGTTCCACAGGACGGCGCCACAAGCCAAACAGCGAATGTCACAATCGATTTATTGAAAAACAAATTTGTTGAACGTGTTATCTCACGAAATGGCCCAGTCAATTGGCCACCTCGAACGCCGTTAGACTATTTCCTGTGGAGCTATGTCAAGTTTATGGTCTATGCCAACAAGTCAGAGGCGATTGATGTACTTCGTACGAATATCGTATGTGAAGTATCGGCCAATTTATGCTTGAAAACAGTCGATAATTGGGTTCAGCGTCTAGACTTCTGCAAGCGTGCCCGTGTTGGCCATACAAAAGAAATCAAGTTCCATCTTGAAGCGAAAATAGTCAAATAATCGGCACATTTAGTCTTTAAAAATGATCCGCTTACACAGCGGAAACACGAACGGTGCTTTTAAATTTTTGAGGGAAAATTTTGAACTATTTTGGGTGAAGGTACAACGTTTTATAACCATTTACACTTAGTTTAAACTAAACTGCTCTAAGCGATGTCATATGAGTCAAATATGTGTAACCAAAGAAGGAGATTCTAATCTCACTTTTGGGATAAAACCTCTCTGAGATATGCCAAATAATATATATATAGGTATAGAAATTATTTTTTTTTTTAATTTTTTAATTTTATTTTTATTTTTTTAATTATTATTTTGTTTGCCAAGATATATTAAAGGTTTCCAAAACTTTGGATAGTGTTATTATAAATTTATGGGGAAGCAAGTTGAAATGTTTATATAACGGAGAAAGCAGACACTATCGAATAATTGCAAGTTATCCCACTAGGACCACCCATTACAAACATACACCAGAAAGACGATGTACGGCTTTTTTGATTATTTAGTTTCTGAAACATCTTTTCCATGTGTGTCTTTTGGGCACACAGGTTAAAACCAGATAAATAACAGATGGGTTAAACTTTTACAAGTAATATCTATGTTGGAAGTACCTGCCGAATGTGTTCAACTAAAGATAGCTTCTTGGATTATTAGCTGATTATTTGTTTCCGGGTGTCTATAATAACCGTTTTCATAACCCATACGATTTTGTTTTCCAAAAAACACGATAAGGGCATCCCCGTACTAAATTGTTTATGTTACGCCCCATTCACATGTGTTCCATAAAACAACTGATTGTACCTGAGCATGTTCGGTCCAGGCAAATACCAAAATATGTATATGTGCATACTTCGAATATATGTATGTACATATATACAAATGCTCATAAGCGCCATCGCCATTGTTTTATTTTATTGCTCCCACTTCGCGGAATACAAAAAACAGCTGTACTAACTGTATGCTCAAACAAATCGAACAAAAAATTCCTGTGAAAGGCAAAAGGAAGTTGCAACCATGGAAGCATAAAGGCGTTGCATCGCATTCAACCGATATATTATATATACTCGCACACCATATAAATTTTTTGCGCGCAACCCGCAACCGGTTCGTGGGTGTAGTGTTGCATTGGCGGCGAGCGGTGAATGCTGAATAATGTAGTGTTAATTCTCATGAGTGCAATGCTGTTTGTTTTATGGATTTAATGCATACTCACACAGTTATTGGATGCAAATCAAATACAAAAGATATAAAATAGCAACATACAAAAAGCTTGAGCACACAAAAACGAAAATTCCATTACCAAAAGAAGTGCAAATTGAGCAAAGAGTGTGAGTTGAGAGTGCGAGAAACACAGAGAAAAGTGATAAGAAACCGCTGAACCACTGCAGCATAAAATAGTTATTGAATATAATTGAAAGCTTTCAAATTGCGCACTGAAGTGATGACCAAATAAAATGTGTAACTGCAGATATTTTTGGGAAAAATTCATAGAAAAGGTGTTTTTTTACACAAGTGGTTTTCAAGATGAAATAAAAGGCTTTTAATTTAATGTGAAGGCCAAGAGTTAAGCTTGGTATAATATTGGCTTGTCTATATATTTTAAAAGTTATCTTGGTCAGATGACCGCTTCATAGATAAGCAACTTCACATAACCCTTCCATTAAATACTACTAAACTATTATATTTAGAGTTGTTATGCACGATCTTGGGGGCCACACCACAAGCCCAAGAAGCGATATAATGCGTTCACTAAAAGTTTGCTTCTATACATTGATTGCTTCACTGATCGTATGGCATGTAGCCCAGTCTTGTCGATTGTCCATATCAACAAGAAAAAGTCATTAATCTTGGCTCCATTAACTGTAGAATTATGGAATTATGCTCGGCTTCATTTTTGAAGATATGTGGACCAGTGATACCCTCTGTCCATAGAGAACACTCTGCCTTTTTGATTAGGTTAGATGGCTGATCAAATATCGCATACGAAAGAATTATTCGTTTTCTTTAGTGGCGTAGACACCGCTTACGCGGTTATAGCCGAGTTAATAACAGCGCTCCAATCGTTCCTTCTTTTCGCTATTTGACGCCAATTCGAGTTACCAAGTGAATCTCTCCAACGGACTAGAGGTCTTCCTCTGCTTCCACCGCCGGGTACTGCGTCGAATACTTTCACAGCTGAAGTGTTTTCGTCCATTCGGACGGCATGACTTAGATAGCGGCTACGCTCTTATCTCGCTGAAATCTGTCAATGTTGTCATAAATCTGGTACCGCTGACTTTTTTTATCTGCAAAAGCTTTCTCTCCTAAGGCCGACTCAGCAGTTGATGTCATTGCCCATGCCTCGGTACCATATAAAAGAATTGGAGTGATGAGGGACTTATAGAGTTTGGTCTTTGAACGTTGGGAGATGACCTTACTTTTCAATTGCCTACTCAGTCCGAAGTAGCACCTGTTGGCAAGAGTTATTCTGTTTTAGATTTCGAAGCTGACGTTGTCGTTGATATCGGCACTTGTTCCAAGATAGACGAAGTTATCTACGAATTCAATGCAGTTGAAGAAGTCCCCTTGTCTGAAACCTCACTTGGTGTCGAACTGGTCGAATAGGTCCTTCTCGATTGCAAAAGTATTGTCTCATTAAAAAACGTATATTTCTTAGGTATGCCTCAAAAGTGAACCGTGGATCATATTCTCGTATCCTTCTACGCGCAGCCTTAACCTGGATTAGAGATTTTTAGAAGAAGCGTTAGTGAGTTCCCATTCAGTATTAATGTTATGCCAATATTTGGTCTTGCAGAGAGTTAAAATTTTTATTATATTATGCTTAAACTTCTACAGAGTAATTTAACATAAAATTTAATAATTGAAGTCTACAACAACATTGTTATATTAAATTGCTTCAAAAGTTTCTTAGATTATAATAATAATATACACACACGCGCAGGAAGAGGCTAACAGATCGAGAAGACTGCAGGTAATATATGGAGCAAGGCACCAGGGAAACAATGGCGCACCTGTCGCGCATTGGCAAGACTACGCTGTAAACATTTGCGGTCCCCACGGTATGATACACTAGAAGAGGTATTGATAGTGAGGCTACAGCGTTTGTTAAAATTCGCGTCAAGCGCAGGCATCCTAAAGGCTGACTACTCCTCTTGGACCTAAAAACTGAACTCCATCTGGTATCGCAAAGGGCCAAAACTGGTCTATGCGTGTCTAATTGGCCTACCAGAATAGCCTAATCTAACCTGATAATAATATTAGTTTTTCTATTAATTCTATAACAGAAGAATCGGTTAGGAGTAACGTTTAATCATTATACGCATAAACTAAACATGAATCTAATCTCCATATTGTCTTCACTTATACTTGAGAAAATTTTCACAACTTAGTTCCAGTTTTTGTTTCAATTTAGTTCCAGATTTCACAATATAGCCTCGAAAACCAAACTCTTCGCTACAAGGCATGGAAAAGGGATCTGGGACAATTTGCTGACGCGCAAGTCCTAATATCAAAGCATATCGTCGTAATTTCTGAACTTTTCCACGATAGTTCATCACAGCTTCGAGCGTGTTCCAGAGTTAAAAGCAACAGGAGCCTACTTATTCGCAATTTTTATAATGAGTAAGTACTTTAGTAAAGAAACTATTCATAAAACGTATTATTTTGATTATATAACGAACTCACATTCTAGCTTTTAATAGACCGATGATTCCAAAATTATATTATATATTATTATAAGCGAGAGCTTCAGCTTCTTGTTCTAAAATAACTGTTTGTGGTAAAAAAATATGTCTTCTTTACTAAAACCCCGCCTCATCATAAAAATTGCGAATAAGTAGGCGCCATTGACTCATCTCGCTTAACACAATATTACTTGACTTGGTGTACGATGAAATTGAAAAACTCCCAGAATTTATCACTACCTTGCGTCTAGCCGAACAACAAATATCTCTTTCCTTTATTTCAATAAAAAAATCACATTTCCAAATTTCATACCCGTTCGATTTACCCGCAATAAGTGAGAACTACTTTGTAAACACAAAATGCATATAACAGACACCTGAAAAACATTTCCACGCATTCGTCCTTAACAAGTTTTAAAGCCATAATAACAACTTTTTCATTTCTACTCCAACGCCTACTTGAAATTTTCGTAATTCCTCATTACGTGCCAGGGCCTAATTAGATAGCAAGTCAAGTTAGTACCACCACAGCGAAACGATAAACAATGCAGAACAAAGTTACGCCCACAACAGTCAATATACCGAAGCCCCCAACCCACATGGGAGCAAACAAACGGCGACCGCGGCAGCTTAGGAGTGTCCACCTCATACTTAGCGCACACACCTCTGCCCTCTCGCACCTTACCATGACGATAAGTTTGAAAGCAACTACGAGTATAACAAAAAACAGCATTATATTTCGCTATTGCGTGTTCGTTTCGTTTTTATTGCTGTTTGTTGTTGGTGTTGTTGTACGTGGCAGTGTTGGTGATTGGCTAAGTGGTTGCTGGCAGTTTAGTTGCGCTGCTGCTGTTGCTGTTTTTTTGTTGTTGTTGCTATTAGTGTTGTTGTGATTGTTGTTGTTATTGCTGTTGTTATTGTTGTTGTTAATGTTGTTGTTGTTGCTGTTGACTGTTGCTGCCACTATTACGGTTTTATTAGTACAAAATGGAAAATTGTTGTTGCGCCTGGGCCAAAGTATTTCATTAAATTTGTTTATATTGCACTCTATTGTTGTTGTTTTATGAGGTGAGAAGTACTTTTAAGTGTTTTTCAACACGAAAACTGCATTTGAAATTGCGTGGAGTTGAAGAACTCGCATCCTTTCATAGTCGCAGCCCATCTCTTATATGTCTTCATTGTCTTCCACGTGTCAAACTACCACACACACACATACATACATTGGAGTTATTGCAGCACTATCTCCCTCTGGTAAACATGTCTGTATGTACATAAATAGGTTTTGTTGGTTCTCGCTCCTCATTCGTTTCGTTATAATTCGTGTGTTTATTGTTTATGTTGTTGTTGATTATCTTTGAAGAGTGTTTAAGTGAAATTTTAAAACAATTTCAGTTAACATCAACAAAGTGCTAAATTACTGATTGCAACTTGAAACGCAAATGTGGAGCTTACCCGCATTTCATACACTTTTCACAAAGCGAAGTCGAATAACGCAAAGTCGAAGTCACGCTATGCCATGTAGGCGGATTCTATTTTGCGCTACGAAGGCGTTACGACGGTGAGAATGAAACAGTAAAGTCAAGCAGCGTTGAAATAGATAACTGCAGTGATAGATGCAGTAATGACAGGGCCAATGAAAAAGAAGTAGTTAGGAGAAGTATGAATCGGTGCTCCGAAGAGAGTTCGAGACCACTTAGAGGTTAGAGGACATCGGAACTGATCAACGATTTCATATAACTCGTATCAATAGGGCAACATTTTTCACGAGTCTTATTCGATATTCCCGGAATGACAAAAGTAGCTGACGAATTTCAGATTTTCGGTCTATGTCCATTAAAAAAAATCTTAAGTGTACTGAGTCGCATATGTACACATTTTCTTTTTCCTCTCATCTACTTGTTCCATACTTATGATAACTAGCAAGCAAGATGTAGAGTTCTGCAAGCTTAAGAAGCTATAATAGATATGGAACCAGGTACAAATGCAGTCTGACTGTTGAATAAGAAGTGGTGTCAATTGGAATAGGTGAAGTGTCACGCCATGCGTTTCTCGGACTTAAACGATCTTGCAAACAAAAATACTTTCAAGTACCACCACAAAACTTATAATTGTATCATAACCACTGAAAGAATTCATTACAAAACATACTCATTTGAATTAAACAAGGTTCTAAAACCACATACCGCTAGAGTCTGTACCAATATCAAGCTAGATTCCCTCTTTCTATGTCGATCTCTTTAACTTCTTAATTTTCTGGTGGCATGCACTTTGACTCAGGGAAAGCGCCCGACTGTGGTATTCGCCCTTGCCAATGCGCAAAGGACCATAAATCTTCCGCAGAACTTTTCTCTCGACAACTCATAACGGCGACTCATCAGATGTTGTCATCGTTCATGCCTCTGCTTCATATAGTAGGACGGGGATGATTAGTGACTTTTAGAGTTTGGCCTTTGTTCGACGGAGAAGACCTTACTACTCCATTACCTACTTAGTGCGAAAAAGCACCTGTTGGCAAGCGTTATTCTGCGTTGGATTTCAAGGCTGATGTTGTGGTTGGTGTTAATACTGGTTCTAAAATTGAAGAAATTATCTACGACTTCGAAGTTATGACTGTCAACAATGATGTGGGAGCCAAGTCGCGAGTGCGACGACTGTTTGTTTGATGACAGGAGATATTTTGTCTTGCCCTTGCTCACTAACAGACCCATTTGCTTTGCTTCCCTATACAATCTGAAGAAAGCACAACTAAGAGATAATATTTTACTTATTGTAATATCATACATTCACTTAGTTATTTTCATGCAGAGTGTTGCGGCTCATCTAGCTTTATGCGATTGTCCTTTCGAACAAATGCCGGTGCCCGGTTTGAACTTTCTGCCCTGAAGTTTCAAGAAAATTTGGTTATTGACAGAAATAAATGCCATCAAACCTTAAATTAGATGCCATTTCGAGAAACACAAATATTTTATTTTACGTAATCTAGCTTTTTAGTAGACCACCTGTAAAAAATGGCGTATAATTTTGTCTTATTGGCGACCAATCCGCGAGTTGAGAGCACTTTCTGCTTTTGCATATGTCGCCAGCTGTCAATATTTCTAGGGCATATAATGCCCTTACGAAATAACGGGTGCTTCAATAGAAGCTGTTGACAGCACTTGGCTGAATAAAAGTATGGCTCCTCTGAGGTTGCGTAGACACAACTGTCATGGATTTTATTATTTGTTTTCATTTATAAACCAGTCTCTGGTGGGAAATGTTTTGCCATGAACATATAGTCCATGCTATGAAACCTTATTAAGGAAGTGGTAATATGAAGTTTGTTCGATTTCGATGGGTGAACATTATTTTAGTAAGACTTGAAGCGATACTGCTCATGAGATGGGTGAAATATAACTCGACGGTACTGAAAAAATACATCTCAGCAATCCTTGAAGTAGAACCAAAATCAGTAAAGACCATATCATTTAAGAAATCGACATTTTGCAAACTGTGTTTTGGAACTTTTATCGTGACTTCGACCTTCATTTCTACACCATCTAACTGACACAGAGGTTAATAAACATGGAAATTTGTTCTTTGATCGGCGTCGGCTGCTTACAAGGGTAGATCTAGACACATTTCAACCCCTAAGATAGAGTGATTTAATGTCGCTATTTATGAATATTTTTATAACTTCGGTCCAATGTAAACAGATTACGAAAGACTGATGTCCATTGACATACTATCTGCCAACTCAAGTTGTTAAAAATTGTACTGGAACTTCTTTTGATTATTAGATCTGCGAGTATCTCGCTCTCCTGAAACTCAATCTTATTGAAAGACCCTTTACATTCCATTTGAATGCGAAAAGATTCCACTCTCTTTCCGGTGCATTGGAAAGTGTGCGCTTAAAAGTGTCTGACGCGGGCACTCTGCTGATCTGAGAAGGCGCACCTGCACCTGCATTGTCAACGCTTGGCATAAAAATGCAAATCCCATGAAAATCGCGCACGAAAAATGAAAAACGAACTTGAAGTGGGATTTACAATGATGCCCACGAGGATAAGGTGCGGCACCGTTGCGCCAAAATGTGTTGCATTATGCCAATGGACAGCGCTCCGGGCCTTGGCTCGGCCATGCGAGCGGCTGGCAATGAGAAATTTACATCTGCATTTGTGCCAAATGGAAGCAAATTGCCGCTGATAGATTTAATTTCAAAGTTTTTACCGTTAGCAAAGCAAAAACAAATGCTTGCTGCAAAATAAGTAATGTTGCAAGCACTCAGGAGGCTGCAACATGCCAGTATTCGTGTTAGTTTGTATGTATATGTATATATTTACATGTGTTAATTTGTGTAGGCATACTTTGGGCTTTGAGCAGCTTAACTTGAACAATAATAACAACAACAACACTAAGTGTATTTGTCTTGTTGCAAGCATTACTCGAAGAGGCGTGAAAGTATCATAATGCTATTACGCCTGCATGTGCGTTGCAAAATTTAATTAAAAACTTACAAATGAATGAGCTGAAAACAACAAAAAAAAAAACCGTTACTGCAGACAAACTAAGTATAAGAAAAGAGTCAAAGACGCTTGGCAGCAGAAGCGCGGAAAAGTTACTGACGCATCTTCTTTAACGATTATTATTGTCGGTTGCATGCTACACTGTGCCTTGGTGTGTGTGTGTGTGTGTGAATTGGGGGTGTGGACAAGTGTTGCAACTTCGTGAAGTGATGTGTTGAGTTGAGTGGAACGCCGCTCTAAGCCGACAGACACACACTCATAAACCTGCAGCGCTGTCACAATGCGTTTCCTCAAGTGAGACAAGCGTGGAACTTCGGCAAAAGTAAATTTAATTAGGAAATTTTCAAAAGTTTTTCACCACCCTCATTTACACATGCATATGTAAAAGACACATGTATATAGATATCTATATAGTACATTAATGTCTTCTGTAAGTACAAATCGCTTCAGCATGAGCAAATGACGCAGACAAAACTTGGATGGCTAGAATTGCAGGCGATAAACATTTATTAAGCAAAGCGATGAATTTCGTTTAATGTATGCCACATCCGAGAATTAAACGCATACATGAGAAACTAATTCTACGAAATTTTTATTTGAGGAATTTCTGTATTTATTTCAAAATTTTTTATTTTAATCTAGCAGCACATTTCAATCTAATACTGCCACGCAACACATTCAAGCAAACGATCGAGAAAGCAAACTGTTCAGAATTAATAGCATAGCCGTTTTGTTCATATATAACTGTTTTTATAATGAGAACCCTATGTATTACAATAATATAATTGCCAATTAATACACTTAAATCCAAAAACAAAAAAATCTCATTTTACTGCTCTCCATAACCACACTTTCAACAGCCAGCTACTGAGTTCAAAAAATATACTTGTACTTTCATGGATACATCTCGGATCTCATTATTCATAATACTACAGATGTCACACACACGACTCAATCTAACATTTGGAAAAGAGTCGAATTTTTACTTGGATGATCTTGAAAAAGAAGTTCGATTTGAAAATCCCTTAATTTCCACATGTTGTTTCAACAGTTGCTACGAACACAACTCTATGGTTTCAAGAGTTCCATTCTGGCATATACCAAAAATGGTAAGACTTTTTAATTTTTTTTTTGCTAGGTTGGTATGACTGTCAGTGACATCTGTGCCAATCATTATAATCAAAGTAAGCAGTACTTTAAAAAAAAAAACAGAACAAATGGTTTTTTCGGCAAAATCAATTTATTTTATTCAAAATAGTCTCCTTCTGCTCCTACAGCTTTTTACACGGTCCATTAATTGGTCAATTAATCGGTCACGAATCGAATGTTGGATTTTGAACAATTTTTGGTCGTCAGTCACACACCTTTCATAAGCTCAGATGTTTGGTCAAAATGCCAAAAATCGATGCTTTGAGATGTTCAATTCCATTTCCATGAATATCAGTAATGATTTCGGATTTTTGATGAATTCACGCACAGTTCCGATGGAATTTCCGGTGATCACAGATTTTGATTGGTCCACATTTCGCCGTATAGCGATAACTTTGCATTTTTTTTGCTGTTCATGGGATCAGAGTCCCATACTTTTGAACACTGATTCTTATGTAAAATTTAACGAGGAATCGAATGGAAAAGTCAATTTTGAAAACAAGTTGGGGGAAAAGCACAAGAGAACGGATTTTTGGAAAAAAATGTTTTTTTTTGGATTTGAGCGATAACTTTGCTTTTTTTTGACGTTCATGAGATCAGAGTCCCATATTTCTGAACACTGATTCTTATGTAGAATTTAACGAGGAATCGAATGGAAAAGTCAATTTTGAAAACAAGTTGAGGGAAAAGCACAAAAAAACGGATTTGTGGAAAAAAAATGTTTTTTTTGGATTTTGAAAATTTTTTTTGGATTTTGAAAATATTTTTATCAGAAAGCTGAGATTTTTTTACATAAAATTGGATAATTTCAAAATTTTTTTCACTCAATTTTGAGGTAGTTAAAAAATAAAAGAAAAAGACATTTTTTTGTTTGATCTCAATTTGAATTGCGCGCCAAAAAAACAATGGAGCTATTTTGACCACTAAAAAGTTAACAGATATTCTTCTTTTGGTCTATATTATGATATTCAAAAGTTTGGTCAAAATCGGAGAGCCACGGGTACAAACCCATGTCGCCAATTGTTGGAATGACCCATATACACTGTTATATGTAGTTATAAAAGCTGTGGTGCTCGACATTGATGGTTGTAAACTCGATCTTCACTTTCAAAAGAGCTGGAACTTTATGTATACAAACCAGTCATTAAATTGCATGACAATCTATCTTTGAATTCAGGAAAGCCTTGAGAAACAATCGAGAACTAGAGGATTGTTAACACTCTTGATGTGCGACTCTGTTCCCGATTACAGAGAAATGTGACTCATTACCGAAGATTATTTTCCATAAACTTTTTGAAAATAAGTTTTCCGCACGGAACCAGAGTTTAAGAAATATTTTTCCGCAGCTTTAAAAAAGTCACAGGCTCATGCCCTTGAATGGCTACTTGCTTAAGTACTATATAAGGGATATAACTGGCATATCGAAGTTTTTACTTCGACGGGTGATTTAATAGGTCATCTTCTAAGACATTATGGATCTCAAAGCTGATAATATTATTGCATTCTTTCCAGCTTTAATTCAAGGATATTAAGCAAATGCGACTTTATTGTTATCTAAGAACTCCGGAATGTATACTTTTATATTGAGAAGCTCAATTACTCTAAAACTTAGACCGCTGGCTTTATATATATGTACGTATAAAGATGAGAATATAAATTGTCTGAGGATCAAGTTAGATTTATATGGTTGTAGGCACCACTTTTTCTCTACGGGCACTTTTCAGGGTAAGTGCTCTCTGTCAAGTACGTTAAAGTACATCTTGCTATGAATATAAGTTATATTTTCTCTTCGGAAGTCTACACTAAGAACCTATAAGTCATTCGAAGGAAATCTTCTTCTTCTTTATTGACGTAGACACCGCTTACGCGATTATAGCCGAGTTAACAACAGCGCGCCAGTCGTTTCTTCTTTTCGCTACTTGGCGCCAATTGGATATTCCAAGTGAAGCCAGGTTCTTCTCCACTTGGTCCTTCCAACGGAGTGGAGGTCTTCCTCCTCCTCTGCTTCCCCCGGCGGGTACTGCGTCGAATACTTTCAGAGCTAGAGTGTTTTCGTCCATCCAGATAACATGACCTAGCCAGCGTAGCCGGTGTCTCTTAATTCGCTGAACTATGTCAATGTCGTCGTATATCTCGTACAGCTCATCGTTACATCGAATGCATATTCGCCGTGGGCAACGCACAAAGGACCATAAATCTTTCGCATAACTATTCGAAGGAAATATCTAAGGATATAATCATTCAGTGACTTGTATAACTGACCATTCTGCCTTTTACAGAATAGAACATCGTTAATATGTATTACTCCTTCTTATGTCAGCAGACGAACCCTGACTCTCTCTAAGTCTTTTTGAATATAATACTTTTAAACGCCACAAATTAGTTAATAAAAATTTCTTCGACCTTGAGATAAGTATACGTACGGTACGAGAAATATTAAACATTTTTTATTTGATAGCAAGTAAATGAAAAAATAATGAAGATTTATTACGTTCCACTCCACTTCTTCCGGTTGCAATTTTTTTCTACAACTTCTTGCCAATAGGCGAAACTAAGCCTCTGAATTGTGTCATACACTCCAAATTCAGCGATTCGCGCCAATTATGTTTATTTGTGATATCCGAGGAATTCATAAAGTGCGACATGCTTGTAAGAACATAACCTTTTTGACCGAAAAAAAAGCAGAGTTGATTGCCTGCTGCCTCGCCAATGACTTCCGCTTATCTGCAAAGTTTCTTCCGTTTTCGCAATTATTTATTCGTGCCCCACTACAGCAACGTGGCATGACCACTAAACTATGAACAAATATCTGTATGTATCTGTGTATGGGTATATCTATGCTATTAGATTCACCACAACCGTTTTTATGTTGAACGGCTTGAATAAGCATTTATTGGCCGCTTTGTTGGCTACGTTTCGGTTTTAAGAAATCTCCACAAATTGTGAGTACCGTCGTATCAATTGGACTGCAGCCAAATTTCCTGCCACATAATTTTCCGTTCATTATTTTGTGGTTTTCCGCTATCAACCACCATTCGAATACAAAACGGCAGCAAAACAAAAAAAGCATGTACTTATGAAAAAGATAACAAGTAGGAGAGGGCAAACTTCTGGTATAACCGAATGTTTTAAAAACTCGAGGCTCAAAGATGGCAAAATATAGCCTCTTCCTAGAATATGGTCAGTGAAAGCATGCCCGATGATTGAAATTTAAGTGTGGTCCGACCAATCCACAAAAAGGGAGACCCCCACAATCTCCGCAACTAGCGTGGGATAACTGTCCTCAACATCACATATAGGGTTCTATCGAGCGTACTGTGTGAAAGACTAATATCCACCGTCAACAAACTAATTGGACCTTATCAGTGTGGCTTTAGGCCTGGAAAATCAATAACTGACCAGATATTCACCATGCGCCAAATCTTGGAAAAATAAAATCGACACGCACAACCTCTTTTCTTCTTTCTTCGTCGATTTTAAAGCTGATATGCCTGAATTTGGTATGGTATCCCCGCAATACGATCGTGAGAACTGACGTTCAGTAATACCCAAAGCTCGGTCAGGATCGGGAAGGACCTCTGGAGCAAATATTTCGAGCTTCAGAACTAAACATAGAAGGTTTCATATTCTATAAGAATGTTCGCTGTTGGCCTACGACGTTGGATAACATTGGTTTCAACAACCGCGCCGTTAGTTCTGCTTTCTCCAAACTGCATAACAAGAAGAAATATCTCCAGTCATCAAACAAATAATCGTCGCACCCGCGACTTTGCTCCCACGTCACTGTTGATAATGATAATTTCGAAGTCGTAGATAATTTCGTCATTCTTGGAACCAGCACTAACTCCAGCAACAACGTCAGCCTCGAAATCCAACACAGAATAGCTCTTGCCAACTAGTGCTACTTTGGACTAAGGAGGCAATTGAGAAGTAAAGTTCACGCGCGAAGAGCAAACTCTATAAGTCACTCATCATTCCCCTCCTGCTGGTGCACAAGCATGGACGATGACAACATCTGATGAGTCGGCCTTAGGAATGTTCCAGAGAAAAGTTCTGCGGAAGATTTATGATCTTTTGCGCATTGGCAAAGGCGAATACCGCAGTCGATGGAGCTATGAGCTCTGCAGGATATACGACGACCTTGACAAAGTTCAGTGAATTAACAGACAATGGACACGATGGCTAAGTCAGTCAAGAGAATACTACAGCCTTGAAGGATTTCGATTCAGTACCCGTCGGTGGAAGCACAGAAAGAGGAAAATCTGGACTCCGGTGGAGCGATCAGTTGGAGAAGGACCTAGCTGCACCTGGTATCTTCAATTGGCGCTATACAGTGAAAAGGCGTCTATAATAATGTAAGCGGTGTCTAGACCAATAAAGAATAAAAACCACCGCTAGATAAACAAAACCATTATACTCTGTAGCAACATGCAGCGAGTGCATAAAAAGTTAAAAATTCAGTACGCCAGCGGCGACTCTCTCGGCGCACACAACACGTACCGTCAATTTAGCAGATATACCAAATGCGGCACGCTCGCTAAACCGGCAGACTTTATGGCCAATTCGAGTATTTGGAATTAAGCCCAAAATTATAGATTTGAATTATCGCTGATTGGCATGGAAAATGATGCAGTAACCAAATAAAGCGATATAATTTCTTTGGAACTTTCAACGCCGTCCACACGCCGCTCCGTCTGTGAGCGCAACGTGTGCTGGCATTTTTATTCTACTTGACTTTTATATGCGCTTTTATTTTATTTACACACAAGCTATCCGAAATATCCATTTATTACGCTCGCTGCTTGTGTTTACTGCATCGCGCGCAAATAAAAATGCGCAATGTCCGATGAAACCTCGTTGATTGCTTGCTTTAAACTTCAATCGATGCGCTTCCGATACGGCGGCAATACAGCGCGCAGCAGCTACAACAGCAGCAACAGCAGCAGCGGTGGCAAAGCAAAAAAGCAATTTACAACGTCAATGTGTCTGCATAAATTATGAGCGACCAACCGCAGCCACTTTTGCGCACCGCAACGCAGCTTAAAGTACGAGTCGGACTACATAAAGCACAACTCTCGACGGCATAATAAAATGCGGCAATATGACTGGCGCTGCATACATAATAAGCCACAATGAAATGGCAGTGATGTTCGTCGGTTCGCGAGTCAATTTGCTTACGTATACGCCGTGTTGGCCGTATTGGTCGTGTTCGCCGTGTTGAGTCTCGACGACGGGTTCGACGCATAACTGTATTCCACATTGAAAAGCGCAGCAAATAAATATTAACCCTTCTTCACAGCTGCACGTTGCTGGCTGGCTACAAATTTGAATAGCTCGATAGATGGATAGGCGGGAGAATGGATCTGGTGGTGGCGTGTGATTTATCTGCATATTACAGTGCTATAAAATATGTTTATAAATGTACCCTGCAGCAAATTGTACTAGTTGGTGCAGAGTAACTAAGAAATTTAAATATTTGGTATAGTTTTAAGAATTTCATTAATCTGTCATGATGTTTGTAACACCAGACCATATAAAAAATATACAAGTATGTAAATGATTAGCGTGATGAGCTGAGTCGATTAAGCCATATCCGTCTGTCTGTCCGTCTTTCCAGAGAACAGTAGGCTTCTAGATGATAGGTTAAGTGTATGTGGCAGAAGCGTTGGGACAATAGTCCTGAAGGCCGCGTGACTTATGAGTACATTCGGGATGTTGAGTTTGTTGAGGATAGCGCAGACTTCAGATTTTGTCTGACTCAAGGTTTTCTGCTCACGGGGCATAGGCCTCTGAATGCAATGATGCATCAGAAGCAACTATCTGACAGGTCGGGTTGTTTTGATGGGGCGGGGTTAGAGGATTGGGTGCATCTAATGGCAGAATGCCCGATGTACTCGGAAATTAGGGATCGTGTTGCTGTGGGGACTATCTGTACTGATGGACGATTAGATGTTAGTGGTGTGGAGGAGATAGTCATAGAGGAGATAGTCGGAATACCGAACAGTTAGGATCGCTTGCGCGTGAGCTCTTTAAATGGCGAAGGTATTTAGCTGGGAATTAAAGTTAGCTTTTGAATGAGTGGTGATGTGTATATATTGTCCAACCCCTCAACCCCCTATGGAAGGTCAAATGATAGTAGCTTTGACTACGAGGTTTGACTGGAGACTTAATTCTGGTACCACGTGGAGCAGGAGCCCTAGGAGTTCGCTCCAACCTGCTCATGCAGGCTAGCCCTTTGGGGAATATCGTGGTGGTTGTGGTTAAAACCCAAATGTTGGAAGAACTGACACTTTGTCAGTTGAATGTGGAGTTCCATACCCACCCAAAGTACGGCAGAGATTTTACATGGGCCTCGAACCCTACCAAGGTGGTTAGTATGTCCATTCCATGTTGCCAATTGGTAATGAAAGGCATTTTCAGTGCGCTGATCAACGCATTGATTTGATCCGCTGTGCTTTTGAGGGCCGTGCGGTAAGGCTGACGTCAGCAGGTACCCACTATAAACACACCGGACAACGTTCATCCAATTTGCTTGCTCAAAGACTGTGAAAGACCCTTGATTGACACTAACACGGTTTTAAAGAAATAGTCCACATAAATGGTAAATGGTTATTGTTCTGATAATATTATCTCAAAAATTTGTGAAAATTGTAACAGCACACACCCGATGTTTTATGAAAGATATTCGAAACTTACATACTGTTTTTAAAGGTGGAACACCCTGTACAAACCATATATTGTGTTGGTATTTTATATATACTTTAAAAACACCAGTTTAAACTACTACATACTGACTACTTCCATTTCAGTCAAGTACTTCTATCTATAAGGTATTTATAACATATTTGCCGTTTATCATTGTTGATTTCCTACAGGGTCTCTACGCTCTTATATTATGCAAGTGTAGTCGAAATGTCTATCGCATTGAATGATAAATGATTAAGTTATGCCAATTTGATTTTGATGTGAACATTTCCAGTTAAGTTTATGAATTGGGAATTTATGCCCGAACATTGCAAGCAACTGCTCGATAATGGAGTATTGAAATGACGTTTTAATTCCCAGCTGATGTAATCATAATGAAATATCAATGTGTAAACATTATAAAAAGCCATTTTTGTTTATTAATTGTGAAAAGCAATTAAATGCAATAAATAACTGCCACCAGTATATGTACATATATATTATGACCGATTGCGATTTGCTGATATTGAAATTCACGGATTATTATGCAACTAATATTTCATTAACATTTAATTAATTTACATTAAGCTAATTTATATTTGAAATTAATTTATATTTAAATTTTACACTTCAAATTATGCTAAGTTTTCCATAATTAGTCGAATTGCCATATTAACCTGAAAACTGTTTCGTAAAGAATTAAAAACTGTTGAACCGCTTAGTTCAAGCGTATGTAATGGGTTTTAAAGGCTTAGATTCTTTTTGATTGTTAGATAGCCAGATTTATCAATTCCTTTATACTGCTGTAGAGAACCATTGGGGTCTCTGCCCGAAATTAGTCCTCTGACTCTACGACACCGTAGTCAAGCCTATTATATTCTATGGAGTTTTTATGTAATGGAGTGCTCTAGAAGAGACCACACTTGCAAAGAAACTTGAGAGCGTTCAACGGGCGGTGCTCGTCCGTATGTGTGGTGCACTAAGGTTCACTCCAACCTTAAGGACATCTTGCACATAGTGCCTGTAGCATGACAGACGTCGGAAGGTGTATAGCTTCCAAAGTTGCTATCAGACTCAGAAAATCTGGGTTCCTAAAAAAACGCGTGCATCGCAAATCCACACAGACATTAATTTCATACCGCATCAATTGGATCATGGAGTCGCCAAACTGAACTCTGGCGGCTCCCTCTCTACCCAAATACCGGTGAGGGAGTTGTGGGTGGGAAGAAGTTGCTTGAGGAGTAGAGCAGTGGGTTTATTTAGGTATGGGTCAAAGCTTACGGAGAAGGTTGATGGAGGGTTAACTGTCAGGACATATATGTCAACTCCAGATTTCGACTTCCTGATTATAGCAGTTTTTTCCATGTCAAGGTAGCTGCCATTATGGTAGCAGTAAATTTACTGCTCCGGAATACAGCCTTTTTCGGAGAAGTGGCCAACCGCTCAGATAACAGAATGTCAATTCTAGCCTTGAACTCATTAACAGTGCGTTCAAAGTTGGTCAAGAAGTACCTAACCCTTGAGTGTCTTTGTAATAAGACTAGTATGTGTGCCAGGTCACAAAGGAATGGAAGATGATGAGTTGGCAAGGACGTGTAGTCTAGCCGCGCTATCAGTAGAATGGGAACCTTTCTATGCTTCTCTCTCCTCATGTTTTCTATTACTGAATAGCTGGGCTTCGCGCAAACTTAGCCAACGTTATGTTACTATCTGTTCATGCACTGTCCCAAGATCCTCTTAGTTCACGATTAATCGTAAGAGAACTAATGAACTCTTTGCGCTCAGTAAGGCTAGCCTTACCCTAGTTGTGTAGTTCCAACAGGTTATTGCCAATCGGCGGTCATGATGTAAGGTTAAGAATCTTACTTAACTCCAGCTATAGAAACTGTATGGAAGAAGACGTCGCGAAGACATCTCAGCACTTCGTTTATAATTGTCCCACGTTTGCGAGATCAAGACTTAAGGACTTGGGAGCTCACACGTTCACGTGACCCACCAAACTTGTGGAAAAAGAAATTTAACTCCTCAGCAAATTGTTATTGCCCACAAAGTGTTTAGCTGACTTATTAGTTTGAATCAGTAGTAACATTTTTATGCCTTCACAAAGAACTGCATAAAGTAGTCCAAGTTATTGAGTGTGGATTCATGTTATGCATTATCAAGAAAGAAAAAGTTGTAGGAAATGATACAACTTTCCTCCAGCCGCGTCGGTCCGAGCATTGAAACCAAAATTGAACGAATTGGTGCTCGCTTTTTGAAAATTCTTGTAGAATAAATTTAATGATCTCATCAAGCTGTTTCACCTTACATTATATATTTCTCGTAAAATGAAACTAAGTGGGCACACTCATCCACACGACAGGTTAGCGGCATCGCGCACTGCGTCCAATATTCGGTCGTCATGAACGCCCAGCAGAGTCGGTATCTAGAGCAACAATGGATCGGTTTCGCAACACGTTTACTTATACGCCATACAGGACCAGGTACAATACACAAGCCATTGTTGAGATGTTGTTACATCCACATAAAGTCACTTTTTAGTGTGCTCTATAAGCAGAGAGAATCATTGATTCATATTACTTCAAAAAAGAAGCCGGCCATACTGTTGCAGTCAATGGAGAACGTTGTAGAACCAAGACTAATTACTATTTCGTTCCTAAATTGGAGGATGTTGATGTCAACGACCTTTGGTTCCAAAAAGACCGAGCCCTATGTAGTATGTAGCCAGAGCCAACAAAACAGTCAATTCTAGAAAACTTGAAGTGAGAATATAATCTCGCGCCGTAGTCTTTAAGTGTGACCGCCAATTGCGTACGATTCGGCATTCACTAAATTTGTGTAGAGTTATTTGTATCGCATATCTTCACAGATAAGCCCGAGTCGAATGAAGCCTGGGAAGAGAATATTCCGTGCGATATTGCTGCAAAAAGTGGTCACTTAAAATCTAATACCGTCACTGTAATCCAATAGTCATGGCAAGGCGTCTCATTCAGCTGACAAAGTTTTGGCGTAAATACAAGTATTTTGAAATGCACAAAGAAAGAAAACATAAAGCATCAGTGGAACATTTCAAAGATGAGATTGAGAAATAGCGGACTTAATTATAGATGAACAGTGACCCAAATAAGCGAAAGATATAAAAAAATGTGTCTTTAAAAAAGCTTTCCACATTTTTCGCAGTCGGCCCAGGTGTCTTCTGGCAAAGGAAAAGATAGATACAAAATAATTAAAGTTTTGCACTGCGAACTATGGTCTACAGTGCCTCCTCCTATATCAGAAATGTTCAGAAAAGTCTAGCACCCTTAATAATTCCAGGAGCTTGCTGAACGCGATGTGATGTGATGTGATCCCTGTCCACGTCGATGAATCCTATGGCATTGAGCCTGCTTCTATAAGTTGCTGGGCAATCTAAAATCAGGTGTTCTGGTCCAAGAGACCATGCCCATGTTGAACAAGTTTTTCCTGAGCCTGCAGCGACCTGTATAGAGCGCGAAAAGGAGACGGTATTTGTTTCGGTGAGGTCAAACATATCTCTTTTTTGAATGTGGAGAATCAAACGTATAAATAAAACGATATCAAGAGAATTATATAATCAGAATATCGATATCAAAAGAATTATATAATCATAATATCGGCCTAGTTGCCAACTATGTTGAATAAAAAAATTGAATCGCCTATGCCAAATGGTCCTTCTGCTATTAAAATACACATTTAATTCAAGGGAGTATGTGCTGTTAACAATCTAACAACCACTTCGAATATATTTTAGCAATTTCGAGTAATTGATGTCAACTACAATTTAATGCACAATAAGTGCTGAGAGCGCTTAACTTCACACACACATACGCGAACATATAAAAATCTAAAACTAAAATACCGCAGTTTGCCAAAAAACATTTGCGAAATGTGCAAAAAATTAAAATGAAATGAAATGAAATGTGATAAATAGCTAATGTTAACGGTGAAACAGTAGAAAACCATAAATAAACCAAATACTTAGCAACGCACACAAAAACCAGTGACGCCAATGCCAGTAAAAAAGAAAAAAAATTATAAAAAAATGAAAATGTGCAAAACACGAAAAAAAATTAAAATAAAAAGGAGAGAGAGCGTAAAAAGTAATTTACAATTTGAAGAGTTGAAGTGCGACACAAAGCCAACTAATTGAAAAATTGTGCTTTTAAGGGTCATTAAACAAACAAGGCTCTCTTCCACCACAGCGACAGCGACAGGACAGGACAAATGTGCAGCCGAGCGCAAAAGAAATGTGACTCCAACTCGTCGCTTGTACATTTGTAGTTGTACTTGTATTCACATTTTGACTGCGCCATAAATTCGTTGACATTTTGCTGGTCCTTTTGGCCGACGGCTAACGACATGTCACAAATGTAGGCAAGGAAAAAGGTGCGGGGTGCAGATTTGGGAAATTTACTCTCACATTAACATTTTGTAGGCTTGTAAGCACTTTAAATTTAATATATAACGGGTGATCCAAGTAGATGTACTTTTTTCAATAGCATTTTTTAGACAGTTCAAGAGTAGATAGACTTACGCCTGTCACAGCATTCATTATTGGATAATAATCTACCAAATAGACCACGTCATAGTGTAAGAGTGCGCTGTGGAACGACTTGGTGCATTCGAAGTCGAGATCTTAAACTGAAGGCGTACAAAATACAGCTTGTGCAAGAACTGAGTCGCTCAACCTTCCCAACGACGTCGCTTCGCTCTATGGGTTTTTGAAAAGTTCCAAGAAGATCTGACGTTTTTGAGGCAAATTTTGTTCAGCGATGAAGCGCATTTCAGGTTTCATGGGTACTTAAGCAAGCAAAATTTCCATATTTGGGACGAAAAGCAAGCTGATGGGACTTAAGGATTGCCGTTTCATGCAGAAAAAACAACGGTTCGTATGGTTTCTTGACCGGTGCAATCATATTTCCGTACTTCTTCAAAATATCTGTAACACGTAATCGTCAATTGGCGACCGTTATCACCATGATTACCGACTTGATGCCTGAAATTGAAGTTCGTGATCTCAGCAATATTTGGTTTCAATAAGACGGCGCCACTTCTCACACATCGCATCAATCAATGGATTTATTAAGAGCACACTTCGGTGAGCAGATAATTTCACATTTTGGGCTGGTCGATTGCCCACCAAGACCATGTGATATCAGAGCGTTAAACTTTTTACTGTGGGGATATAGAAAGTCTGAAGTCTATGTGGACAATTCCGCTTCGATTCAGACCTTAGAGCAAAACATCATGCGTTTCATTCGCAAGTTACCAGTCGAAATACACGAACGAATCATCGAAAATTGAACTCAACGGAGGCACCATCTGAGGCGGGGCAACATTTGAAATATAAATGCCAAAAAATGTTCTTTCGAATGATAGTAAACATTCCCCAATAAATTTGAAGTGTTTTTTCTTAAAAAAAATATTGAACCTCGAAATGGATCACCCTTTGGTTTTATCGGCTTCGGCTCACCTTTGCCACGATCTTCGGCTGATTAGTTGTCTGTTTCCGGGTCGTAAGCATACTTTCAAGACTCATCGCTTGTAGTAAAATGCTTCATAACATTCTGGTGGTCGAAAAGCATGGTTTCACCATTGGATGTTAACGTCATGATGTCTTTCGAAAAAAATTTCTGATTTTTAAACCAATCGATCCAAATGATCTTTCGAAAGGTTTTCACTGATCCTTGTGATATTCCAACGATGGCAGTAAGAGCTCTGATTATTAATCGTCAATTCTCATTGCTCCAATTCCTTTATTTTATTGACATATCCTAAACGTGGATCGTCGTCAACGCGTTTTCGAGATCTTTGAATAATTAGTATAAATCAAAACAATTTGATCGCAACAAACACTTATCACCGAAGGCCAACATTCTGAACGTTTCTGCACTAGAAAGTTGATTCCGCACACACAATTTAGTGGAACTTCTTGGTTGAGTAATTTTACTTATCGTAAGAGTCGCCGAAAGCACTTAATATACTTCAGAAGGTCAAGCCTATACTAAATACGAATAAGTTTGATGTGACATTTGGCACAGATATCACTGACTGATAGTCATACCAACTTAAAAAAATAATATTTCGACGAATTAGTTTTCGTGCGAAATTTTAAGTAAAAAGTCCTACTATATTTTGTCCACCGTAATAAATATGTAAATATAAACATATTTATATTTGTATATCCATATATAATTCAAACCTTATTCGCTTGACTAATTAGTTATTTATAAAATACTTTTATTTTTTCAAAGCACCATTTTATTTTTCTTTCACTTACAATGCATATTCATTGCTATTTGCGCATAATTAAGCATTCCAGCTGCAATGCAACCGCAATTGATTGCTTTTTGCAAACAAATCAGGCCGTTTTGCAAGTTTTTTACAAACATATAACGGTATAAACGCGCGTGGCATAATTTAAATCAAATAAGCTAAATCCATAAATTAATAACACCTTAGCTAACGGTTATGAATAAATAAAACCATTTTTTTGCAAGCAAATATTTTTTTTGGTTTGGTGAAACGTGTATATATTAGGGCGAGCCCAAAAAAATTATGATTGTAACGAAATTATGTGTTAAAATCAACTTATATGCAGAGAAGACAATTTTTCTGGAAGTTAGGATTTTTTATCATTAACCACTTTTTTCACTTTTCAAAACACAGTTGAACTTCCATAACTAGAACTTGAAGTTCTGCATAACTCGAACTTCAATAACGTAAAGTTCACCATAACTCGAACTCTTGAATTGACAGTAGGAGTCAAATTTCATACAAACTTCCTTCCATAACGCGAAGTTTCGTTAACTTATAACTTGAATTATGGTGATTCGAGCTAGGGAAGTTCAAAAGTATATGCATTTTTGAACTGAAATAACAACACTCAGGTAGATTTTTTTATAAAATTTTATGCTCTACACGAATCCATCACTAGATTAGATTATGATTGGGTCTATGTATTGTGCCATTTCCTTAATCACAAAACTCACCTAGCTCCAGCATATTGAGCATCCAATATTAGGGTGTTTTTTTTCTGTTCCAATCCCATCATGAAATTTCCTTGGAAATACCCTAAAAAAATTTCCTGAAAATTTGAGCCCTTAATATTAACATTGAGGACTGGATCAAGGCATGTAAAACTTTTCCATTGAAAATACACGACAATCGCGATTTTTTATCTTTAAATTGCCATAGCTCAGAGGCATTTTATGGCATTGCTTTGACCTTAGACACATATTCCTCAGAATTGAACACTCTACAAAAGTGTCCATTGCGACAAAGTCGAAACTCATAACGGCAAGGTAGTACGGGGCTCTAAACCTGATTTTTCCACGAAATTCGGATTTTTTTCTATATATCTCGTAAATGACAAGAGCTGTAGAAAAAACGGAAAAGACAAACTTGTAGGAAATTTTATTTGCTATAAAAAAGGTTCGAGGTTAAAATCGCTATCATTAAAACTTCTCGAGATATTCGGATTTATAAGGAAGGCTTTATAGAATTTTCATAGATGGTATGTAATAAAAGCTATGAAAATTCCATAGCTGCCATAAGAAACAAGTGTTTATATGGGTTTATGTTTAGTTTATGAAGGGTATTACATTATATTATTATTAAAACCGTAATTAACATTTTTTTATTCTTTGTATGTATAGTATGTAAACCTATAGATTCGCTGTAAACTATAAACTCGAAACTCGTTTATTTTTGTACACCCTAATGTACATGCCCATACACTTTTGCCGCTTACAATGCCATAATAAAAAGTTGTGCTTTTTTAACTGACTAATAGCATTGACAGACGGCAGCGTTAAACCAGATTAATTGCATTTTTCGGGATTAATTCAGGAGTTACCACAGCTAACTCCGTTGCTGAATCCAAAAATAACTCTCCAAATTTTAGGGAGTTTGTGAGATTTTCGTTGGCAACATTGTTAAAAATTTCCAATTTTCATCTATTTTGAATGAAATACAAGCAACCCTGACAGCTGTTTATCAAATTATTAATATAATATCGTAATGTTTATCTTCTACCAATTTTCATTGAAAATATTATAAAAAGGACAATGAGCTGTTTATGAGAGTTTCAAACTCGCATAGCTGCCGTCTGTCACCTACAAATTTGGATCTGATTAAGTGCGCAGTTAATCCGGATTAACGCTGCCGTCTGTCAAGGCTATAAATTAATAACATATATGTAAATGCATATATAGAGAATTATGTATGCATGAAAATTGCTCAAAAGAACGAGACCAATTATTTTGTCAAAATAACCTTGAAACTTATTCGAAAACAAAGCTCCACTAAGGATCGAGATACTCAAACACTTCTATTGTAGCAAGGTGAAAAGCCATGTCTAAAATATGTAACAAATCTGCTGAAGTCTGCAGAACTTCAGTTCAAAACTTTTTCAAATACATACTAAAGCTAAACTTGGAGACACTATTAATAAAGTCAAAGTTTTTACCGTAGGTAGTAATAGAAAATTCAATATAATCTTTTTAGCAATAAAGTTACGTGTGTCTTACTTTTCTATTTTTGCTTCGAGAGCTGTCAATAATTAATTTAATTAAATCAAAATGTATAAAAGTTAAAAATATATCAATAAAATTTATTCGCATCAGACATTTGAGCTGTTGACGTTTCTTCTAAGTTCAAATTTTTGGACTTTGGCAGCGTTTAAGTACAACATTATTTTTTATTTCATTGTTTCATTACCTAATGTTAGAGAGAATAAAATTTTAAGCAAATTCTGATGACTCAATCGCACTAAGATTTCTAATTTCACGACATATTGAGAATGCAAAACCTCTCTCCGTGCTTTGTTTTGAGCAGATGCACTTTAAACTTTGCTAAATCATTTTTTTTATTTATTTCATACCATAGAAATAAAGTTCAACCTCCCTAACTCGAATCACCATAATCCCCGAAAATCTTCGAGTTAGAGAGACTTCGAATTAAGGAAAGAAATTCGTATGAAATTTCACTTTTATTGCCAATTCAAAAGTTCTACATTTATAAATTTCAATTATTGGCAGTTCAAATATTGATACATAGATCATATCTGTAGTGACCAATAATTATTTTACGAGCTTGATACACATATGTATATATGTGAGTTCGCTATATATGATCATGATTTTCTTATCATAATCTCAAGAAACAAACAAGACTATGCTTTGAAGCATCTTGTAGTCGCTGTCTGGTGGCGACACACACCCGCTAAAAGTGGTTGACAGATCGAGCAGAGCGCAGGAAATGCCTGGAACAAGGCACCAGAGAAACATTGGAGCATCTCTTGTGCACTTGTCCCCCATTGGCAAGACTACGTTGTAAGCATCTGGGGTTCACACAGCATGAGACCAGTGAGGCCGCAGAGTCTGTCGAAATTCGCATCATGCGCAGACATGCAAACTGGTCCATGCGTGGCTTATTGGCCCACCAGATTAGCCTAACCTAACCTAACCTATCTTGTAGAGCTACCTATAGATTTAATCAAAATCACACCTATGTATGAATTTAGGTCACAATATTCTTGCAACTTTTCTATTGCCTAAATAGCTGCATAGCTTCAATGTGCAAGGCATTTTCCTAACATCTTTGTACAATACGAACTATTTAGCTGCATTTTCTATAATGCAGCTCCATAAGAACAATCTTTTAGTCTCTTATCTCATATAAAAAGTAATTGTGCCTGCTACCATTATTTAAAAAAGGTAACATTCTTTGTGGAACCATAAAAATATAACTCATTTTTTCAACTTATAAATCAGCAAAGCACCTTGTGGCTAATATAATTTTAATCTGTCATTTTATTTCTATTTCTACCAGCTCCATGGGACATTTGAAAGTGTAAGCTCCCTTGTGTTTAAAGCTTGATCTCGCAAACGCGGTTCAATCAATTAGAAAATTCTTAGATGTTTCCACCACGTCTTCTTCTATACTGTTTCCTCAGCTGGGGTCTGGTGAGTTTCGCCACCTTACAACATGGACGTCGAAATCTCATTTTCTAGACAAACATTTCGATATTTGTTAAACACGTAAGTTCATATGGTGGTTCAGAATTAAGCCGTTCTTACAAGAACAGTTGAGATTTGGGTTTCATTTTTTTCCACCAACAAAGTAATTTTTCATAGACAAGAACAGAATATGAGGTGAATACATAAGATCCTCCCAAACAAACTTTGGGAGCTTCTAGCGAGTACCTATCGATGTGTATGGCTTGGTTTTGTGCCGAAAAAAAAAATAATTCTTACCCAAAACCGACGGCTTCCAAGTGATTGGTTTCCCAAGACGGTTCAACTAATTACATTATAGGTTAGAATTAAGAGCTTCAACATAAGGAGTAGCTCATAGTATACATAAGTTTCACTATACATCTCTCCAAAAATATAGCAAAACATCACTTTCAAATTGGAAGAATCGAAAACATAATTACACGGCTTGGTGGTTACAGTTTCAGTAGCAGAAACATTTTTCACATTTTCTGTGGCCTGGCTTACATTTTCTCCTTAATTTAAGAAAACCTTGTGAAATATGTCGCCTTCTTCCTCTATCCATGCCTCTCTATATTTCTCTTTCTCTCTATGTCTTTCTCTATACTACCACTTGCAGTAGTCGGATGTGAAACTTTCATTCCCGAACCTGTCCTAGTCGTTGATTCGTATTGGTGTTACTACCTTTCGAGCTCTCAGCAGCATCTCTCTGATACTAATAAATACTGGATAACTATGTATCCACTCCCTTTTCTGGTAGCATTTTCAATTATATTTTCTATTAGCCAGCATCCTCCTGCTTTGTAATCAGAAATTTTACTGTTCCGTTCTTCGTCCGGAAGAACACCTCAGCTGTGTGCCCTTACACCTCAAAGAACATGTAAATTTAGCAGAATAGACGGAACAGCGTTGAGCCTTGCTGAATTACATTCGGTTCATCACATTCACCAAATTGCCAAAGGTGCAAACGCCAACTGTTATTATTGAAATTAGTCTCACAAAATTACAAAAAAAAGTATGCGTTAATTAATTCAGTTTCGGCCATAGCTCCTTCCTTATATATATCCATTAATTAAAACACCCTGAGGGGCTCTTACTACTATTATTCTAATTGAATGTTCGCATGTATTTGCTTGCTTACTCAAGCCAACAGCAGCCAACTTACTTGTTTGTCCATCAACTACACTCCAAGTCAATCAGCAAACGTCAAAACAATTAGTCAATAATCATAACGGAATTTGCGCGATAAGTAAACTATTTACATTCAAACATTGGCTAATGTTGACTTCCATAAGGCAAATACGAGCGCATAAATACAAATACTAGTATATATACTTGTATATGGGTTACGGCTGGAAACCAAACAACCGGACACAGGAAGACAAGTACATACATATGTCTGTATGTGTATATACATAACGGGAAGTATAGTAATATCCCTCAAAAAAACTCATATGGATTACTTGTTTGTGTGGTGTAATAATAACATTTCGTGTTTACACTTCTGCTAGGTGCTCATCCCTGCTTATCCTGCTTTTTGCGATATGGGTGTGGATCTTGTCCGACTTCACACAAGCTTTGAGAATTAGCAACCATAATTCTATACGATTTGCTGTGTCAGAGAAACATTTGTAAGTTTCTTTTGATGAGGTCTTTTTCAGATTTTAGAGAATTTTAAATTTTTTGAGAATCGAATTTATTTTTAAACTATGTCTTATTTAATGGCGGTTACGTTTTTAAAACAACCTAAAGCTTGGTAAAATAAGTTATGACTGTTAAGCTTAAGAGTATTTCTTAGTACTCTTTCACGCCTCACAAAAAGAGTGATAAAATTAGACTAATTTCAATTTGACAATTTAGTTTGTTACTTTCGGATTTTTTGCTGAGTTAATACGGAATCTACCTGAGCAATTGAAACATCTGTCTTTTGTAATTCCAACAATTTTTTAAATATTAATTGAAAGAACCGCAGATATCGACAAAACGCTTCGCCGTTCCGTTGAGAGTCGCTTCTACGTAATTGAAACGGACAATTCAATGGATTATTTACGTTCGCCTTTGAACCAGAAAGGTTTCGCGTTTACCGAGCTCCTGCAAGCTCAACAGCGCTAAAACTCAAGAGGACAGTACCGATTTTTTCACAGTTTTATGGAATTGGTGCAAGCTCATCGGCTTTACGGTTCGCACCGATTCCTCTACGAGCAAGCACAAACAACAATTTTAATACAGAAGTAGATTGATGCAATTGCTTAAATCTAACAGCCATTGACTAACCTTAAGCTCATAGCCAGCGAGATCCGAGGAAATATTGCCACTTGGCTGTCGATGTGAAGCTGCCCTGAGGAAGCCGTCAGCTCAGAACAAAACATTTCCTGTGGCCTTCTCCGGCGCTTAAATTCGCTCATGAAAAATCTCATTGTGACTCTTCTTCACGAGGGTACCCGCAGATATAAGCATGGAGAAGAAACCATCATGACTAACCTAAGGGGTTTAAATTAGTTTTTGGTCTGGAAATCTGAAATCTTTTCAGCAAAGTTATAAAACTTTTTATACTCTCTCTCTTTCTCTCACGTTGGCACTATGAAGAGCATAAAATAAGATCACACTTTGGGCCCATAATCAAAGAAGTTCGAATAGTAATTAACCGTCTGAAGAACTACCAAGCCGCAGGGGTCGATGGATTGCCGGCCGAGCTTTTCAAATACAACGAATAAGAACTAATAAGGATCTTGCATTAGCTTCTTTGTAGAATATGGTCGGACGAAAGCATGCCCAACGATTGGAATTTAAGTGTGCTATACCCAATCCACAAAAAGGGAGACCCCATAAACTGAGCCAATTACCATGAAATAAGCCTCCTCAACATCGCACATAAGGTTCTATCGAGCGTATTGTGTGAAAGATTAAAGCCCACCGTCAACAAACTGATTGGACCTTATCAGTGTGGCTTCAGACCTGGAAAATCATCAGCCAACCACATATTCACCATGTACCAATTCTTGGAAAAGACCCGTGAAAAGAAGATCGACACGCATCACCTCTTCGTGGATCACAAAACTGCTTTTCATAGCACGTAAAGAAGATGCAAATCTAATATAGCTGACTAAACTGACTTTGAGCAAATACCAAAAGCTCCGTCCGGATCGGGAAGGACCTCTTCGAGCCATTCGATATCAAACGAAGTTTCAGACAAGGCGTCTTTGTATCGTATGACTTATTCACTACACTCCTGGAGAAAATAGTTCGCGCTGGAGATCTTAATAGAGATCTGAATCATCTACTGAGTGTACAACTGCTGGCGTACGCCATTGACATCAATGTCATTGGCCACATCAACCATGCCGTTAGTTCTGCTTTCTCCAGACTGGATAAGGACGAATCTTGTCATCAAACAAATAGTCGCTGCATTTTCTGACTTGGCTCCCACTGTCACTGTTGGCAGTCCTGACTTCGAAGTCGTAGATGATTTCGTTTACCTTGGAACCAGCATTAGCACCAACAACAAAGTCAGCCTCGAATTCCAGCGCAGAATAACTCTTGCCAAAAGGACTAAGTACGCTAACTGAGTAGGCAATTGACAAGTAAACTACCCTCTCGACGAGCAAAGACCAATATATAAAAGTCACTCATCATCCCCGTACTGCTATATGTATGTATGCAGGCATGGACGATGACAACATCTGATGAGTCGGCGTTACGAGTTTTCGAAAGTAAGGTTCCTTTGCGCATTGGCGAATACCGCAGTCGAAGGAAAGATGAGCTGTGCGACGACATTGACATAGTTCAGAGAATTAAGAGACAGTGGCTACGCTGGGGTATATTTAATGACTAATTATATAGTCATAACTGATTAGCGGTAAATGAAAGGATTTCCTAACTATTTTCCTCTAATGATTTCAGATATAAAAGTTAATATTATTAATCCACAGTTTTAGATATAATCTCTATTAGTTTTAAGCCAATCAATGAGGGGTCTGTGTCTCCCTCTCTATTTTCTCTTTCCCTCTCCCTCTCTCTCCCTCTCTCTCTCTTTCTCTCTCTTGACAATGATGGCAGACTTTCACTTGCAATCTAGGCCCTCAACGTCTTCCACAGTTTTTAATCCAATCTTTTACCTCCTTTCATTAAACGTTCTCTTCACCGCTACCACTCCAGCTTATATGCATTTTTACTAGGGGAAATAAGGTGTGCAAAATTATTGGCAAGAATTCCAACAACAATCTATAGCGATATTTTTCCATTGATAGCAGCCAGCCCATCATCAACAGGAACAACTACATACAAAGTACGGCAAACGCCGCCATTGAGCCATTGACACGCCATTACCGGCCGTCTTGATAACTAACTACAGCAAAGTCAAGCGGAAGCCCGAACCATCACACGCACCGCTATTAATGCCAATAAATAGAATGCCATTAAGATGTTCATCAGCCAAACCGCCGACGCCAACGACAGCGTCGTCCACAGCAACATCGCCGACAGCATCATTATCATCCTCATCACCTTCACCGACATTGATGGCTCATCATTTACGCTATCAATGCAATTTCATGAATATTTTAAAAGCTCCAACCGGCACGGGGTAAGAGAGCATAATGCGAAAGCGCGTCGACTGGCTGCCAAAGATATCCGCGGCAACAACATAAGCCCGTGGGCAAATAAGTGCACAACAATAAAAAGTTTTAAGCGCAGGCAAATAATACCCGTTTACTCGCACTCGAAATAAATGGGGTTGTGATTCGTTTTTCGCAGCTCAAACAAAAGACAGATTTCTAAGAAAATAGTCTTAAATCGTTATGTAAATAAAATAAAGTATGCCTTTGTATGCGCTTATTCCGCCGCCCTCACCACCACCACTTATGCCTCTATACACATTGTTCCAACACATTATCGTCGTAAGCCAACCAATTTCATTCGGTTGCCCTCCACCGCTCCACAGTCAGCCGATTGCGGCTTACTCCCAGCAAATTGAAACTTAACCGTTATGCACGGGTGAAAGGTTGAAAAATTAAGGGTGCGGCGGCAGAACTTTTTTCCTCCACTTTTTATTTCACTTCTTTGCTTGAACACAAAAAACTCGAAGGCATGGAAAATTGTTTTCGAATCGAATGACATCAATATAACGGCTTATGCCAAGTATATTCTTTATATACTTATGCACGCAAATCGGCCCGACGGTCTTCTGTCTTCGCGTTGCCACTGCAAGCGGGTGACTCGTCTCTCTGTTGCGGCGCCACACATTGTTGGTGTTGTGACAATTTGAGAAACCTTTTTAGTTGAATTGAAAATTTGTTTATCTGCCACTCACTGTCACCCATCTCAATGGCTTGGCAATCATTTACTGCCTTTTTGTGTGCGTGTGATTGTGCAAAGCTTTCAATGTGAAATGAGGTTTCTTGGTAAAAAACGGAAAACAATTGTCCGCAAATGTCATCTCAAACAATGGCACCCTTTTTGTCTCGCTTCTGTTGTTACATGTTAATAAATAAGACTCTTGAATGCTGATGGCCGAAATGTTACCTATTCAAATACATATTCTGCTATTTGCATTCATATTTCAGTTTATACATTTTAGAATTTTCAAGATTTATTTCATACCGCATCTGGAGATGAAAAAATATACAAATATAATTGAAGAAAAATCATACAAAATCACATATAATCTCGAAATTTGAAAGAATTAGAAACGTGAGAAATATTTCCACAAAGTGTGCTCCAAGGTAAACAGGACTTAAAAAAAAATAGAACAAATGGATTTTCTGCAAAATCAATTTATTTTATTCAAAATAGTCCCCTTCTGCTTCAATACACCTTTTTGCACGGTCCAAAAGCATGTCTAACGAGTGTTTTAGCTCGTTGGCCTCTACGTCTGTATAACGCTTTCCTTTTCCAAGTGAATAAGGGGAATGAATGTGGTTTTTGGTCAAATAATCGGTCACAAGCGTCCTTCGAATGTTGGATTCTGAGCAATTTTTGGTCGTCAGTCAATTTGTGTGGAACAAACCGTGCACATACCTTTCGTTCAGTCAAAATGCGATAAATCGATGTTTTGGATATGTTCAATTCCATTTCCATGAATTTCAATAACGATTTCGGCTGATTTTTGATGAATTCACGCACATTTCGATGGAATTTCCGGTGAAACGTAAAAGTTTTACCAATTTTAAAATAAAATTCAATGTTGGTTCTTTATTCGAAGCTCATTTTCGCACCGATAACACAAACATACTGACACTTGAAACGCAATAACTTCACTTCGAATCTATGAAATGTCATGAAATCCTCACTGAACAATCGATAAAGATAGCAGATTGCAACGCACCAGTAGACATATTGATGGCGTCACCAAGAGGCACTAGGTTCAAAAAGTCCTGTTTACTTTGTAAAGCCCCTTTTATCTCTTTTCATCGATGTGCTCAAATCATTTGGTGCGCTCAACGAAAATGGTATGCTGTTTGTGAACACTACTCAAGGTTCGATCTTGGATGTATTCCAAGTATAATAAATCTGGAAAACTCTTTCCTTTTTCTCTTCTGGCGTGCATCTGGCGCAAATACTGTTAAAGGCCGCCGCGTTATACTTAGTAGATGTAAAAAAATGTAATTTGATCTATGTAGTAAATCCTTGGTTCTAGCCTTATAAAACATTGGCCATATCTGCTTCGTTAACTTGCAGTTGATTATTGAGACTAACTGCACTCTACTACTTGTTCAAAGTGGGTATAAAGCTTCTTTCGATCGTTCCCAGTGGACATGGTATTAACTCCGCCCCAGATTCATCTAAATAGGCTTTTAGTTTACCCAACTTATCTCTATAGATAGAGACTGCATTATCCTCACCTACCAAACCTCTTCTCCCCTCACGTGCACAAGTTATTTTCATCCGAAATAACCTTGTGAGAGTATTCTTAATATAGTTCACGTATGTTTAGATGGCCGGGATGGCGCTCTGTCCATAATCTTTCTTATTTGATAATGATATCAATATCATCGACGTACACCAGCAGCTGCACACTCTTATAGAAGATTGTACCTTTTTTATTTAGCTCTGCAGCTCGAATTATTTTCTACAAGAGTAGATTGAAGAAGTTACACGATAAACAGTTTCCCTGTCTACAACCTTGCTTGGTATCGAACGGCTCGGAGTGGTCCTTCCCAATTCTGACGGAGTTTTTGGTGTTGCTCAACGTCAGTTTACACAATCGTATTAGCTTTGCGGGAAGACCAAATTCAGACATATCCGCAAAGGGGCAGCTCCTTTTCGTACTTTCAAAAGTTGGTTTAAATCGACAAGAGTTTCCAGGCCTAAAGCCACATCGAAAGGTGCAATCAGTTTGTTGAAGATGGGCTTTATTCTTTCACTCAGAACGCTCGATAGAACCTTTTATACGATGTTGAGGAGGCCCCCGAAACTTTGTTGTTCTTCAGACGCGTAATTGCTATTCAAACTTCTTTATCGTCGGGCAAGGGAACGTCTGCGCCATCGTCATCGATTGGGGAAACGGGTTCATCATCAACTGGCGTTATGCTTTCACTGCCATTCAGCAGTCTGAAGAAGTGTTCCCTTCATAATTTCAGTGTGTTCTTGGCATCAGTCAATAGATCACCACGGGGGGCTCTATAAAAGTTAGCTTCGGTCTTGCAACCTTGTGTTAGTCTTCGCATCTTTTCGTAGAATTTTCGAGCATTACCCCAGTCGGCCACCTTCTTCATACTCACGGATTTCGGCGTCTTTATTTTTTTAATTGCATATGCATCTCCCTTCCATCTTCAACTCTCGGTATTTATCACCCCTATCGTGTTTTGGTCGACCGCAAAAGTGCGAGATAGGCTGTCTGCTTTCTCTCCTCTGCGACACTAACGTTCTCATCGTACCAGCTGTTCTTTCAGCCTTTACGAAAACCAATGGTTTCGCTTTTAAAGCCTAGCCTAATAATAAAATCTTAAATCTATTGAAAACTAAAGAAGCTCAATATCAAATAGAAAGTTTTCGAACCTCCAAGCTTATCGATCTTTAGGTTGCAGATTATACCATTTTAAGTGAAGCAACTTTTGTTATTGTGAAAGAAGGTGGATCAACAGTTATTTGTTCTTGCTTTAGACACTGCCTAATGAAAATCTTCCACCAAGAATTGATATGTTATGCTTAGACGTGGTGAAATAAGCACCGAATACAGTGAACGCAGTGGAAGCCCATAAGCGATTTTTTCCACCAAAAACATCAAAAAAGTCCACAAAGTAATTTGGAATGACCTTAAAGTGAAATAATAGCAGACACTCGATGGATATCAACTGAATGTGTATATCATAGCATTCACTAATATTTGGGCATGAAAAAGCACTTTGCAAAGTGGCTGCTGCGCGAGCTCACTTTAGACCAAAAAAACGATGAGTGAATGATTCAGAGCAGTATTTGCAGATGTTTGATCGTAATAAAACCGAGTTTTAGCATCGAAATGTGACAATAGATAAATCATAGCTCCATCATTTCACTTCGAGGTTCAAGTAACAGTCATCCGAGTGGACTGCACACGATGAACTCGCTCCAAAGCGTGGAAAAATAGGATAGTCAGCTGGCAAGGTTACAACGTCTGTATTTTGGGATTCGCATTGAATTATTTTTATTGACTACCTTGAAAGAGGATGGCTTATCAACAGCAGCTATTACCATACACAGCGTTATTTGAAGGACGAAATCGTTGAAAAGTGGCAGCATTTGAAGAAAAAGAAAGTGTCTTTTCACCAAATTCAACACACTGCATAGCAAATAGGGGAAAACAATGGAGAAAGTCAATGAATTGAACTTCGAATTGCTTCTCTATGCACCACATTCTGCAGATCTGGCTCCTAGCGACTATTTCCTGTTCTAATATCTCAAAAAACTGCTCGTTGGGAAGAAATTTTCGTGGAATGAAAAGGTGATCGCTGAAACTGAGGCCTCTTTTCAAGTGAAGCGCAAATCGTACCCCATAAATGCTATCCAAAATGATAAGTCATCAGTGTAAATGTTGAATAAAAAAACGAATTTTGCCAAAAAGAGTAATACCGCTTATATCGGTTATTATGTGTATTATGGGATTATAATGCTGAGCTAAGTCCTAAATACTCATGCGATATCGTAACCGGCTTATAGTAATGTACTGGATTATCGCCATATTTAAAGAAAATAATCGGTCTCTTACATTACTATTAAAGGCACACGTCTCTATCCCACTCCATCAAGAATCATACACCAACCCAAATGCTTAAAGTCTCTTTGTTTGCCACTAAGTTTGAGTGACTATAATACAAAATAATAGAATTACAAAAACTCTGCAATTGCAGACATAAAACTGAGAGTGGGTAAATAAAAAATCATATACATTGTAACGTTTGACTTTTTAGCCTCCGTCCAAGACACGCACTTGTTGACTTAATTTCTTGCTAATTGCTTTGTTATTTTTTCGCACCTCGCACCCACGCCAGCAAACTAAACGCCACTCACCTGCCAGCGTGTCTCTCACCACTCGCCACACGCCGACTCTTTCTGCACATTAACACCTTTCTTAATTCTTTTCACAGTTTAATTTCACTTGTGTAGGCGCGTGAGTGTAAGGATGCGTGTGTTTGTGTGCGAAAACTGCCCAGTCACTCCTTTTGTCCACATGCCACACAATTTTACGTACTAGTTGTAGTGCTGCCAGATTTTTAGTTGCCTATATTTGGGCAAGAACTTAATACTCGTGCAATTATTGTTTTTGTTGTATATATATATATTTAGGTATATACATATTTATATACAAATGTTATGTCCAAGTAGTCAAGCCCGCACACGCTTTCCAGCGCTTTTGTGATGAGTCACGCAATCACTTAAGCTTTATCCCGCAAATGTTTCTTTGGACACGTTAATGAAGTGTTGTCAAATACGTTGACGTGGCTTTTGTGTAACGGTCAAGCACGGTAAATGTTAAATTGCACGTACACATTGTTGTTGCCCAATAAACCTGGCAGGTGGCGTAAACTTGTTGGCGCCCCACCCGAGGCATTGTTCAAAATATTTCGACTAAGCCTGTTAAACACACAAAAAATATGCCATCAAGCACTCCTAAAATATACAAGTATACAGGGGTTTTCAATAGAGGTGGTACGATTTATGTTAAAAAATAAAAAAAAAAAAAAACAATAACTATTAAGGAAACTATTTAATGTCAAGTACAATCAAATGGCTTCCACGACTTCTTTTGCCGCAACAATTCGATGAACCCAATTTTCGAGTACTTTTTCAACTAAATCAAGTCTTATGTCATGAACAGCACCTTCAGTATTGACCACTGAATCTTGAAGAGAGTCTGGTTTATTCCTATGACCAACGACTTCAAATAACTCCACAAGAAGTAGTCTAATGGTGTTCAAACACAACTTCTCGGAAGCCATTCAATAACACAATTTCTTCAGCTAAACGAATCTCCAAACTTTTCACGCCATAGTGAGGTTGTTGCAAGTGCTGTGTGGCACGTAGCCCCGTCTTGCTGGAACCAGATGTTGCCAAGATCAACTTCTTCCAATTGCGGCCATAAAAAGCAGATTATCATTGATCTATACCGCTCTCCAATGACAGTCACGCCGTCATCAGCTTCATTTCGAAAGAACTACGGATTGATGATTTCGCCAGACCAAACACCACATCTAACTGTTATAAATAATTTTTAGATTTTCTTCGCACCAGAACCGACTGTTTAGTTTATTCACTGAACCACTCAGATTAAAGTGATCCTCGTCGGAGAAGAAGATAATCTTAAAAAACTCGTTATCGTTTTCAAGTTGTTCCAAGGCAAAATCACCAAACTCACGATTTTTACGTTGGTCCAAAGGCTTAAGTGCTTGAGTGAGAACAATTTTTTATGGATGTAAGACAAAATCCTTTCTCAAAATTCCAGTCCCAATTCTTTCGAACGTCTTGGAATCGACAAATTTCAGCAATACTAGCCTTATCATTGCTTTGAGCAGTTCTTTATACATCCCTATCGTAAAACCCGGTATATGTATTATATGTATATATACATATATTCACCCATATTGCTTGGCTGGTACATCGAGCCTTAAATAGTTGCGATTTATTTACACACTTTTTGGTCTTGCCGGTTATCCTTTCGTTTATACAAATATTCCCTTTTTCATGTTAAATATTATGGTCACGCAATAGTTTATCTTAATCGGCATCTTGTAATATTTTCAGCTATATTTATAGCGGTAATTTATGCATTAAAGGTCAGCACGCAATTTGGCATTAACTTTCTAAATATGCAAATGTCTCATTGTCAAATTAAGAAGTGTGAAGAATTGGAGATAAACTTGCAAACAGTTTGCGGTGTAGTTCTGTTTCAACTTTGTAGGCTTCGAAGAAGAGCAGTTTTCGCTAAGTTCTGTATCAAACTGTTTCGAGGTTTATGTACCGCAGAAATGTGAGAAGTGCGTTTTCAGTTTATATGACAGGTATATATGTACTATGCTAGTACGATATCGGCAGATCCGAGAAATAAACAGCTTCTTGGTTAGAAAAGGACATCTGCTAAATTTCTGATCGATATTTCAAACACCGAAGGACTAGCTCGCATAAATACAGACAGTCAGACGAATATGTCTAAATTGACTCAACTCGTCACCCGGATCAATTATAAACATGATAAAGATGGTTTAAAAAGTTTTGAGATATTTATTTTGATGTTAGAACTGAAGAACGTGGAAGAATAACACTTGTGAATCCTAAATGGAGAAAATCATGGGTTAGCCCGGGACAACTAACAACGTCGACGGCCAAAACAGATCGATTCGCTAAGAAAACGATGCCTTGTATTTGGTGGGATCAGAAGCGTAAGGAAGTGTGGTATATCATGAGCTTATAAAACGTGGTGAATCTGTTAATACCAATTGCCACATTCAAAAATAGACAATATGAACCATGCATTGATCGAAAAACGACCAGAATAGGCCAGAAGACACAGTAAAGTAATTTTTTTTTACGAAAATGCTTCCGCAGACAAAGCAAAATCGGTTCAGGATGCAATTAAAGTATTTAGCTGGCAGCTGCTACCACACCCGACGTATTCACCAGACTAGATCGCTTATGAATATCATTTGTTTTCATCGATGGGACACGCTTTGTCTGAGCAGCACTTCGACTCCTACGCAAAAGTCGAAACTTGGCTGTCTGATTGATTTGCTGCAAAAGACGAACACTTCTATTGGCATGGTATCCACAAATAGCCAGAAACGTGGTATAAACAAATAGAAAGCAACGGTCCATACTTTGAACAGATTTTTCTTTTACTTTTCCATTACAAATTTTTATTTTATTTTCACAAGGAAAACGGTACCGGTAGACCTTATAATTAATAATAACTAGTTTGTGGATGTTGGGACGGAAACAGAAGTTTTTTTTGATGCTAAAAAAAGAGATGAATGATAAAAACTCTTTCATAAAGCACCAAAGTTCTTTCGAACTGCCTTAATATACATATATATTGAAGTATTTAAGTATGATCCGATTTCTCATCATTGAGTTTCCCAGATCAAAACGATTACACGTGCGCAAACCTATTATTGTAGCCTGAGGTCAATGAAACTTTCACTGCTAGTTAGGGCTGTAGTTCACATACACACCCGCGTAATGAAACTTAAATGGCATGAAATAGCCATTAAGCTCCCGCGGGCAAGCAGCGAATTAATTAAATGCCAGAATTTTCAGTTAGTCGGAATAAGTAAGTATTTACATAGTTCGTCATAAAGCTGCTTATGGTGTGACTGCCGATATCATTGCAAAGCGCTAACTTAACTCTTTGAGCGCTTGCTCATTGTCGAGCGATTTGCATTATCATAAACAGATAATTAGCGTAAAAGCGCCGGCAGCGGGGGCTAATTTGAATAAAACAGGTAAACGTAATAATATTATTAAGAGGATCTAAGTTGAAAGAAAACTTGAATTTACACCAGGTGAAAGAGAGCAGTAGAATTACCTTTCTGAGACTACTAAGAGAAATGTGGAGAAAAGATGGTATTGAGTACTAAGATAGCATTTTGCAATTAATAAGATATAGTACAATCATTAAATTAAATTAATACATTAAAAGAATCACTATGAGGCAAGTCCTTATTAAGTTGGCTAACTAAACAAATATTTTAATTTTTTTAAATAAAACAATAATGGTTCGGGACATCAATGAAATTCTTTATTCTTTTGAAAGTAGATTCGATGCCATTATGTATGGAACGCTTGCTGAAGTCCAGACGCTGAACCGAATTCTCGACGGGTTTCAAGCATAAATCGGCCGACACAATTTCGCGTTCAATATTCGTACGTAGTTCATCAATCGTCGCTAGCTTGTTGGCATAGACCATAGACTTGACGTATCTCCATAGGAAATAGTCCAACGGCGTCAAACCGCGCGACTGAGACGGCCAATTGACTTGGCCCTTTCGTGAGATAACACGCTCACCAACCTTGGTTTTCAATAAATCGATTGTGACATTTGCTGTGTGGCTTATGGCGCCGGTCTTTTGGAACCACATATTATCCAAATCCATATCAGTGATTCATTCATTTAGCGGTAGCGATTCACATTCACAGTAACGTGTCGGTCTTGATCATCACGGAAGAAGTACGGCTCAATGACGCCGCCGGCCCATAAGCCGCACCAGCCCGTAATTTTTTTCGGGATGCAATGGTGACTCATGGATCCATACGTGTGTATTGCTGTCATTCATATGTAGCGCATATTATGCTTATTGACGAAGCCATTTAGCCTGAAATGTGGCTCATCGTTGAAGATGATTTTTCGATGAAAATCCGAATCATTTTCATATTGTTGCTGAGCACAATACACGAACATTCGACGATTCTGGTAGTCAAGCGACTTTTGTTCTTGCGTCAATTTGATTGATTCTTTGTAAGAATGGAGGCCAAGATCTTTTCACTCAATTCGTCGCAACGATGTCACTGAGATGCCTAACGCTTGAGAACAACGTGTGAGCGACTGATTTCGGTCTTCCTCAATTGATGCACTAGCGGCAGCAACATTCTCGACACAACGGGCATTTCTATGTTTCACTGAACATAACGGGATAACATTTTTTACTGTGTCTGTGGATTCAAATTTTTCTACTAGATGCTCAATTACTGAGCTGACAGGACGATTATAACGTTCTTAAAGTTGTGGTTACTGACTCCGAATTTCGATAGTCAATTTTAATAATTTCGACTCATTGTTGGATCGTATGATTTGTCATGATAAAATGGCAAACTTTACTGGGAATGTCAAAAGAGCGGAAAAAAATATGGCGTCGTTTGCTGTCCCTATGGGTCCTTATTGAAAAAACCCTTTAGATCGATTCCCGGCAAAAATATTTAAAGTAATTCGATCTCTTATTTTTGGAGTACATCATGTACGTATACTCACTCATCTTTATCTGAACGTTTCACGTTAAACTAAATGAGGCTGGATAGCACAAGGGTCAACATTTACACTGACGGATCAACAATAGCTGATGGAGTAGGCACCGTGCTCTTGTGCACGGATCTCAGACGACCAGAATACTGCAGTATCCACTAAGCGGATATCTTTAAGGACAGGGAGGCTGCTGAGATAACTAATAACGCAAGGCAACATCAAGACAATAAATAGTCGATAGTTAAGCGGTAATTAAGGCAATAATGCGATGTGAGTATTTCGTCGAGGAGTGTCCTTAGAAACAGGGAGGCCGTCGCTGTAGTGGTTGCCAGAAAGCGGCTGCATACATTTTGAGTTACAGGCTACAATTGCATTCTAGGAAACGAAATAGTCGATGAGATCGCCCAAAGTGCCATCCGCTTGGCTACCGAAGCAGTTCAATAAATACGCAAGTCGCTAAAAAGGATACCCTATGACATTTCCGAAAAAGCTGACGCACCGATTAGGGATTGCCTATTGGTATGCAAGATTGCCAAGATCATAATTTGACAGTGCTGGGTATTAGGCGTGAGAAATACACTGAAACTCGTCCTCAGCTTCTGCCCGCCTAAAAAATATTTTAGTTCAGATAACAAGAAGCTTCCGCCATAAATATAAGATCTCTATTGAACTGTGCAAAATCACTGGAGTTCTGTAAGACGTCGCTCGTCCTAAACTGAATTTCCGTCCGGCAATACAAAGTGCCTGAAAGTCCATGTATTTTTGACTACTTTTGTGTAAATTAATAGCTCTTATAGTTATATTCGAGCTAATAAAAGTGCTCAGCCAACCAAGAGGCACATCAAAGTATCCCAATATTTACATAAGTTTTCTGCGTATTATGGCTGATTCGGCGAAGGGAACGAATAATCACGCCACACGCTTGCGAGTGTGTAGGCGAGCGATACAGTGCGTGACTGGTTTAATTAAAAACAACAACAAATATGTGAGTAAACTAATATACCGTTACACACGACATGCACGAGTTTTAATGGACGAAATGTTTGTGCGCGTATGTGTGTGTGTGTGTGTGTGTTGGCGCTCATTTGCAGGGAGTAAACAAACATCGACTAGCTGATAATGACAAAAGTTAGCGAAATGATGAAAGTTTACGCAGTTGTGCTGCACATGCGAGCGCTGTTGCATGTGTGGCACATAAAAGTGTTGCCACAAAAAGGCAATGGAAAAACAGATGTTTTCAGATAAAAAAAAAACAAAGGAAAACACACACAGAAACACACTTTTTTTAATTTCGCACTTATGAAGTTGCAAGTATCAACTTTTGAGTGTGTGTTTGTAGGTACCTGCCCATATACATTGTTTATGTATATATGTGTGTGTTCTGTGCAGCTCATCAGCGTTCACTCAACGGCGACAGTGTCACTTTACAGCCAATATTAAAGCAAATACTTCAAACTCAATTTAAAATATGTACACACATACATACTTACATATGTATACATATATTTCTACGCTTTAGGTATGTGTATAGTTGAGTGTATGTGTAAGCTTCGGTGTATCATACATAAAAAGTGTAATCTCTCAGTACAACTTGTTTGCTCATTAAATCTGTGAAAATAGTTGAGAACTCTCGAAATTTTATACGGCACACATACATGCATATCCTCAAATGTATATATACATGATATATACATGTGTTTACCATTAGCTCGCAGTGGCGAAATTATTCACCTATGTATACGAAACTTTTTATTGCTAATTAAACAAATTTGTTAGAGAGTCGAAAAAAATCGAAGGTGTTTTTGATGTTATATGTACAGGTATATTAGGGTGTCTCTTATTTTCCAAGTTGATTGCTTTAGGACAAACTGCAACTAAAGTTTCAGTTTTGCACTAATGGGCATACAACAAAAACAAGGTCTTTATTTTCAATTTAAACCGTGCCTCAATCATTTTTCTTCTTCTCATATATAACATGGATATTTTACATTAAGTACACTCGTGACCACGCAAACCTTACCACTTATGTACTTTCTTAAATTTTCTTTTTAGACTTTTTCGTTCGTTCGGGATTTTCTTCAATTTCGTTTTTTTATGTTTTTACTAAGCATAAGTAAACAAAATTATATTATTTAATTATAATTATAGTTTTTATTTTATTACGTTTAATGGGTAAAACACAAATTAGCTTTCCTCTTATACAAAAGCGGCCGATTTTATCGTTCATTTAAAATAAAATATTAATTTCAAATATGTATAATGAAAATAAAATTAAATTAAAAAAATAAAAGATCTAATTTTTTCATCGCATGTCAGTCTCTTACTTTTCCAGCTCACTATCTTTCAATTGATTTATCTATAGCTGAATGGGTTTTGTTTTAATATTTTTAATTAATAACATGTCATTAACTTAGTTACAAATAAAAAATTTCTATACCGCAAAAAGTACCGCTATAAAGTGTATTCAAATATGCACAATACTTCAAAATTTTGAGTGGTAAGGTTTGCGTGGCCACGAGAACTTAAAAAAAGTGACATTGTAATACAAAATTTTTTGCTCTACAAAACATATTAAAATAATTTTTTTCAGAAAAACGCGTCTTTAAAAGTTATACGCAGTTAGAGTTATATATCAATTGACCTGACTGACTCCTACAAGTTATTCATACACTCTATGTTGCTCATACAACATGGTGACCTGACTGACTCCTACAAGGTATTCATACACTCTATGTTGCTCATACGACATGGTGACCTGACTGACTCCTACAAGGTATTCATACACTCTATGTTGCTCATACGACATGGTGACCTGACTGACTCCAACAAGGTATTCATACACTCTATGCAGCTCATACGACATGGTGACCTGACTGACTCCTACAAAGTATTCATACACTCTATGTTGCTCATACGACATGGTGACCTGACTGACTCCACAAGGTATTCATACACTCTATGTTGCTCATACGTCATGGTGCACCATAACAATACAATACAATTTATACATACCAAACGCAAAACAACGTATCATGAAAAAAATCGAAATAAAGTTTTTTATTGCTTACGATTCACAGATTCATATTACATACATATACAAATGTAGCATACATTTTTCAGTTTCTGCTGTCAAATATAACCATTAGATAACCACTTTATAACCAAAACTCAAATTTTGTTTCAAAATGCGTGGTTGTTATTATGACGTTTTTCTTTCGTATGTAAACTTTTGAAAAGTGATGTTACATTATTTTGCATTTTAGGTGATGATACGCTTAACAGCGTATAACTTTAAACAGAATTTTTGTCTGAAAAAAATATTTAAATCACTTTTGAGGAGCGGAAAATTTTGTTTTAGAGTGTTACAGCCTTCTCAAAGTTATAGACATATTTTCTCTGGTAATAAAAAGTTTATTGCAAAAGATCACTTAATTCCATATAAAATATATGCGAAAAGAAGAATGATTAGGCACGATTTAAAACAAAAAAAGCTTGTTTATGTTTAATCCAAACCAATAGCAATAACTTCAGGAAGCGTTTGAAGGAAAAGAAACATAGACCTTGGGAAACAATGAACACCCTAATGTATTACATTGTGTATTTATGTACCAAATGCATAGCTATAATATTTTTGACGAGTGTAATTAAATTTTCTACGCCAACGAATCTCGTAACTCACAAAAAGTTCAACCAAATAAGTGTGTGCGAGCTATATACGAAGGCACCTGTTCGCATGCGGGCTTACAACCACTGTCCGAAAAAACCTTTTCTCGTTTTTGACGATTAAATAGTTAACTGTTTAATTTATAGTTTTCAAATAAATGAAGAAATTGCTAAATTTTTGCAAATATATTTGGAGTGAAAGTTAAGTTTTTTTTTGAGATTAAGAAAAATATTGTGTTTATTTCTATTTTAGAGAAAGTGTGTATAAAGTATTAGGGATGTTCTTATTTTTACGAATCTAGATTTTCAGCTTATTAAAGCCCTTAAATATGGTATTAATATCGAAAAAAATCTTCAGCCCTGAGCCTGTTTGCACTTGACTCGGTTCAAAGAGACGGGAATATGAAACTTTGCGACCTATCGGATATATTGCAGTAAACAAATTTTGAAATTTTTGAACTGGTTCAGAACTAGATGAAATATCTGCAGAGGGCCATAACAGACGCTCTGAGGTGTATGACGCGAACAAAATTGGAACTATTTTGTGTGTTTATTTCATTAAATGCGGTATTTCTTTGCTATTTTTGCTTCGACTAAGGCCTACAATTTTTGGCAGTTCTCATGCACTTTTCTGATTATGATTTAGCAACAGATACACTTTGGTATTTTGTGGTGCTGATTTTATTTTACCCAGCTCTACAGTTGTTCAAAGCTTCTTCCCTTTTTAATAACTTTGACCGTAGTGTGAAGCTGTTTAGTCGAAGAGACTGATATCCATATCATCATCTTCCTCTGACTCCGACTCTTTCTTTTGGTGGCATATTTTATACTTTAATATATATATATGTAGTTTAACAGAGATTACATATCAGCTCTCTTTAGAAATATGGAATATAATTTTCATATATTATTAAGTCTACAACTTTGCTTCCGCCGTTTTTTTTGTAAATTTAAGGCTTAAAAAGCAATACTTAATTAACACACGAAAAGTGTTATGATCCATTTTTTTGTAAACTAACACAAGTCGCTTTACAAAAATTCTATATTTTTTTAATACCTAATAGAAATCATATAGATGGTAGTAGTAGAGTAATAGTATTATCTATGTATGTGTCAGCCTCAGTAAAGCGTGAACTGAGGACCCTTCCGCCGCACTTTTCTTGGAATTAAAACAGAATAGCAAAATTTCCTGCAAATGTCGAGAATTCGAGAACAAGTTTGAGATGCAAACAGATCTCTACAAATAGTATTTTGTTGGGTAATGTTGACACAAATGTCCAAGACCGATATAAAACTATTTAATCGACCAGTGCTTGACCCTAGAGACATCTATTCAAATAAAATATAGCACTAATACCCGATAGATTGCTGGATAAAATTTTGATGCAAAATATTTTTTTTCAAAGCCTTCAAAACTTGTCTTTACTCAACGAAATCGCTTAAAACTTAACTTCGATGCCCTTTGTAAACGTAGGTGCTAGTTAAGAAACCCATATTATCTAAATTTTTATTAAAAAAAATTCGTGAAGCTTTTTGTAAGCTTTAATACAAGCTTGGATCGTGGAAGCTTTCTAATGATAGAAATAAGAAATCAGAACGGAAACCGTTTAGGTGGTGAGTCTCGAAACTCACAAACAACTAAATTCCAGAAGTTTTCTGGAAGTTTTTATTTGAGCTTTTGAAAGCTTTCTTACTGCATAAGAGCGTAAGCTTTCTTCTTACGTAGGACTCATTATATTGAACGTCATTCGTCTAGGGAGATTTAAGCTTTACAAGACCTTGTTATTAAGAGCTCTGCAAAATGGAATATGATGTCTGTAACGTCAAGAATTCCGTCGTGTACCCAGTTTCATTAACAACAGAATTTTAGAAATGTCAAGCACGGAGCTAATTAAAAGTACTAGGTACACAGTAATTATATATGTCATAAGCTCTTAAATTTTGTCGCTGTCACAATGATTTACCTAATTATTTTGGTTAGGAAGTAAAACAGAAAAAGGATGACAATGTAGCAGCCTACAGAAAAACCATGTAAATCTGTATTTGCACATAATTTGTAAATAAATATATATGCATATATATTATATATATATATATATATGTATTTATGCATGTATATATATATATGGCAGTATGTGTTTATGCGCCTCACTTCCTTGCGCTGGTAATTATCTGCAAATTGCAAAGCTTTCCACATTGCCATTTTAATGTGCGAACACATGCAAGCGCTGCCACATGGCTCGACATAACTCTTCCTGGCCTCAACTAACGGGCGCTTCCGCAACTGCAAATATTCTCCTGCTCTGCGCCTACATTTATGCTATATTAGTAAGAGGCGAGGCATATAAAAACCAAGCATGTTTTTGTACTCGAGACGACACAGCAACGCACAGACGCGACGAGAGTGAGTTTATGTGCGTATTTTGTCAAATGGTTTTGTGTTTGTGTGTGTGAGTATAAGTGTTTTTGTATATGCATATGTATTTGTGTCGCTTTGAAAGTTTTGGCTTATTTTTGCCAATTATTTTAGCATTTGGTTTTTATCTCATTTAACAGCATTTTTTTGCGCACATATGTACCACTGGCATGCTAGCTCTTGTTCTTTGTTTTGCTTATCCCTTAGTTAGTTCTACTTTCAGCTCATTTCATTCTGCCATTGTTTGTCATTGTTATCATGGCATCGCTGCCGTTGAAGTCTCCACATGCCAAGGCTTTTGTATATATGTATACGTCAATGTGTGTTTTTGTGATTTTTATGTGTATGTGAGCATATTCGCAAATTCACATGTCTTCGTGCTGCCTGCATTGCTATCAATTAGCATCATTTCCTACTCGACAACTACAACAAAATTCCACTCTCGTACTTGCTACATGCCACACACACACACACACAAGAATAAATGTGTATAATTATATGTATGTATGCATATATATTTACATGTGCGCTTGTGTGTAAGCTCATATTAGCTTGCTTTTGTTTTTGCTGATAATGCTGAGTCTGTTGCTGATAGACATCTCGGTGCCATTTGATTTACAAGCCTCGCATATTTGTCAGCGCGCTCTGACTCATTTATTGCGGGCGAGACAAAAACGCGCTGAAAGCAGCAAACAAAAGCGGCATAACGCTTGGGGAATGCAAAAAGTAGCGAATAATAGTAATAAATTGGAACACGCGCATTACAACGGAATTGCGTTGAAAGTACTTACATAAATTTCTTTATATGTATGCATGTGTGTGTGTGTGTTTGTATCGCATTGAATCATATACACATATTTTCTCGCTAATTGGAAATGTCACAGTGCTTTTTCCTTCATTTTATTTCATATTAAACAGCGCTTTTGTCTGGTTAGTATTTTTCTCCACAAAAATCTTGTTTTTGCTGCAATAAAAGGCATATTATTTTATTAATAAGCCATATGCGGTATGTTAATGTACTCTCACCAATACAAGGGGTATTGTTTTTAAGACATGTGGTTCTCAAGAAGTAAAAAAACGCATAAAGTTTAATGTCAAAGCCAAGAGTTTAGCTTTGTTAAAAAGATATTGATATGCCAATATATATTTCAAAAATGATTTCAAGAAGCAAACGTGGCTGGCACGTATAAATTCCAGCCGGGAGGCTTCATTTTCGCCCAATTTTTGTGACAAGGCTTCAATCGTCTTGGAATTAACTGCCTAGGCAAGCGATTTCACATGAACTCACATAAAATAGTCCAGCGGTGGTAAATTGCACAATTTTTGAAACCACGTCTCTGGCCCACGACGCGAAATAATGCGCTCACCAAAAGTTTCCTTCAAAAAGTTGATTGTTTCGTTGACAGTAAGTTGGAACCGAAGGTCGTCCGCATCAATATTATCCAATTCAAGCACGAAAAATTAATTAACCATGGCTTTACATGGTTCTTTATTGAATGTAACATTATGACCGGCTTCCTTGCTGAAGAAATATGAACCAGTTTGTGCATCAACAATAACACTTGCGAATACCTGGACCCGTGGCCATCTCGTTTTCGCATATACACCGAACATGCGAGGGGCTTCGGGTCCAATTCTTTCACAAGTTGGAATCTATAAGTCTGCAAACCAAGATCTTTCCGCAAAATCTTCCATAAAGACGTTGGGCGAGATACCTGATGGACTCATTCGAGCCTTCTCATATTCTTTACTCCACAGCAGCAAAAGGGTCTTTGGTGTGCACTGCATCTCTGTGAATGCGCATTAGAATAAACATGGTACGAAACCGACCTATCGTTTCAATTATCGACTCTGTTAGGCAATTATGTCTATCGAACATCGGACGCAGCAAACCCAAACTGAACTAATATTTTGTCTGTTTATTATGAAATGGCAAAAAAAAGTAAGACTTTTTAGTTTAAATTTCGCGCTGAAATCCATTCATCGAAATTTTTTTACTAGTTACTATGACTGTCAGTGACATCTGTGTCAAATGTCAAATCGGAATAATCATTACTGTTTAGTATACGCTTCTCTTTCTGAAGTACACAAAGTACATTCAACGATTTTTAATATGAGTGAAATTATTCAAAAAAGAAGTGTCATTAAACTTTATGTGCGAAATCACAATTTCTGATGCCGAAATGTCCAGAATGTTCGAAACCACCTTGAGTGATAATTGTTTGTCGCGAGCTAGTATTTTTGATTGGTACAAATTATTGAAAGAGGGTCAAGAACGCATTGACGCTGAACCACGTCCAGGACGGCGATCAACGTCAACTGATAATCAACACGTCAATAAAATAAAGGAATTGGAGCTTGAAGATCGCCGAACAATAGTCAGAGCTCTCATCGGCATCGTTGGAATATCAGAAGGTTCAGTGAATTCTATTTTGGAAGAATATTTAGGCCTTAGAAAAATGGAAGCCCGATTGGTTCCAAAATGACTCAATTTTTTTGTAAAATAGCGTCGCGTTAACATCTTTGAAACAGTGCTTTCCGACAATCAGGATGTCATTAACCTTATTAGTACTGGCAGTGAGTCTTGGATCTATGCTTACGATACGGAAACAGCAGATCAATTGGCCGAAACGTTTTGAGCCAATCGATGGCATTAAATGTGAATCGCGCATTGAATGCTATTCCGGAAATTGACTTTAAGAACTTTTTCGAGGTTTGGAAAAAGCTTGCCATAAATGTATTGGAGCCAAAGGGGACTAAGGACTTTGAAGGGACGACATAGATTTTGAAGCATAAATTAAAAAATTTAAAATTATTGCTATTGTTTGTTCATAGTGGTAGATCAGTTATCAGCTGTCAAAATTAAAAACTCCGAAAAAAGTATTGCACCATTTAATCCCGCGTCTAAAAAAACATCCGTTATAAAAAACGTGTGTTTATATCGGCGTGTAAATGTAGGAATTTTAAATTTTTTCATACAAATCATGTACTTTGTAATGAAAAATTTTTATTCTGGCTTTGAAGAACATTAAAAGTTGCGCTTTAAAAAATTACATAAGCCAATAATTGTTTCAACTTCGAACCCTTTGTCCTCTAATGTGTATAAAAATGCGCCTTAGGCAAAGAAAATAATATTTAAGGAGATTAATAGATCTTTTATAATTTGTAATTAATTATTTCTTTCATAAATAAAGGTGTGTTTACGTGGTACGTGAATAACCGTAGAAATTTGGCCAGTACATAGCAATAGATATCTCAATTTCATTTTTTTTGTGTCATAATGTTGAAATGTAAACTTAGAAAGGGATATTATGAGCGAAATTTAACAATTCGTTTTTGAAAACTTCATTACACTGTTAGTGAATCGTCGGGTTCATATTTTTCTTCAATTCTTCAATTCTGACGTGAAAACGCCTCTACTACGCGCGCGTCTTCTTTAGTCTCGTACACTAAGTTTCGTTGCTGTTTATTCTACATGACTGTTCCACCGAAGAAACAACTGTTTTTGTTCTTGTGGCTGCGGGAAACAACACTGAAGTAGTTTGAAGCATTGCTGCTGCGTTGACAGTCCTTGATCAAATTGAAATATGAATTCATTCCAGTTACCTGTCTATCGTGGGAACGGAGTGGAGACCTGGTCTAACTCTATGGACTAAAAATCTTACAAATAACTTATTTCTCAAACCTGCCAAGTCAGTGATATCTCATTACTTTTTTCAATTATCTATTCTTCCACAGACGCTATGAGCGACTTGCAGAGTATTAATTTTGTACGTCGAGAGAGGTTTACTTAGCCCATAATAGCACAGATTCGGAAATGTTTTCTTTTGCTACATGTAAAGGTGAAAGTCAAAACTTTGCTGAACTATATAGAAATGGTTAAGAACCCTTGTCGGTTCCATTTATTTAGAACCGAATATCCTTTTAACGAAACTTCTTGAAATGGGATTTCTTTAATTTTTTGTGCAACACTTTCTTATTTATATATTTTTTTTTGCCAGCTGAGGTCGTTTGACTCATTACGGGCCAATGAATATCAATATATTTGCGTGGAAGCTTGGTAAGAGTCGTTGTGAGTTATTTATTCGAGACTCAGTTACAGCTTTCATGACAGATACTCTTTTTTCTGGTACCCGGTTGTCAGCCTTGTACCCAACTCCCACTAGAATAACCAGATCTCTCTTTCGTCCATTCCTCTTTTTTCAGTGCCACCTAGTGAAGCCAAAAAAGATATTCCGAATGATAAATTTGGGGTTTCATGTTTCATCTAGATTTATATTGGTCCTACGGTGCATATTTTCATGACAGATCAACAGATAACCACCGTACTCATCACATTTGGCTCCGTGTGATTTTTTCTTGTTCCCCTAACTGAAATTGCCACTCCGTGGAATCCGTTTTCAGTCGATCGAAGAGATAAAACAAAATTCGCTGAAGTTATTCGAGGTCCACAAGGTTTTTTCATATTTTTAAATACTTAAGAATGTATGAATTTTTGTCTACACAGATGCCGAGTACAATGCTGTCACGGCCCACTTGTCTTAGCCTTTTATGCATTAAAAGACACGTGTATGAATCGATTTATATAAATAAATGGAAATATCCAAACTATTTCCATATTTTTAATCCTTAAATTTAAAGGCTCTCTGTTAACAATATACAAATATATACTTCTGTTACTAATGGCAATTTAAGTTTGTGTATTACATATGTACAAACTATGAATTGGTAGTACATACATTTTATCATGCATTGATATTAATTGCGAATTTGAAAACTCATTAACTAAAAATGTTTATTTTTTGCCCGCATTTCGTGCATTTCGTTTGCGCGTTTCACACTAACCACTAATTATACTTTACGTGTGCACATATTAAATTATACTAATTTAGTTTTCGGACAAAAGTTCAAACAATTCTGGAAGCGTAGCAATAAATTATGCCAAAGTTAGTTTGTATGCTGAATGCTGCTGGTTGCGTGAGTTGTGAAAGAGCATTGTGAACTGTTTAATGAGAGTTGTACTTAAACCATATATTATGTAAAGAAGATTATGACTAATTAATCAATTTGTCAATGTTGAGTTTGTCTCCTAACACTTCTTGCATCTGACACATTCTTCGGATAAAGCATTTTGCGCAGGTAGTCGCCTACCGTACTCATCAATAAGTTAAAGAAATTAGGCTAGGTCCGAAAGCGATGTCATTCTTGTCTCTCTCTCTGTCAGAATAAAATTAAAAGGAATAAAAATGTTGCCTTTTACGGCTGACTATCTCAACCAACTAGGCACCAAGCACAGCTATAGATAATTTTTACTGGGACCCGCCAAGTGTAAGTTCCTACGTTAATGTTATGCTCATAGGTGATTCGTAATGAACAGCTTGCTTTGAAAATTTACAACCATATTAATGATGAAGTCAGTCGCAAGTTTCGTAATATGTTGCCGCTCATGGCGGAGATACCTCCAAAAATACCTCTAAAAATGTAAGTAGTAGCAAGAATTTTCCCTGCACCTTTGTGATCCGGCAAGTCTACGTTTGTTAGGGTTCCAAAGCTCAAGTCTTCAACCAAATTTGTGAAAAATATATATTTTTGCACTTTAAAATAGTGTTATAATAATTACAATATTCATTCATCGGGGAAAGATTGAGAGAGAGAGTGAATTCTGCCTATTTAATTTGCTGAGCCCGCCAGCTGAAAATCGACGGCTACAAATATAATAGGTAAGTGATTTTCGCTCAGGGATCAAATTTCACACTTATATTAAAGACCTTTGTAATGCCAAAATAAACTACTTGAAAACAAATAGTCTTGATTGAATCAAAGATTTGCTACGCAAAATTGGTTTCCCTGTAACACAAAAGTAGTTAAAGCCTCCGTTTTTTTAACTTTTGTCTCTTCAAAGCGCGCAAGAAATAAGAAAGTGCAGAGATGATGCTAAGCCACGATCTTCCATATAACTGCAATAAATCTTACCTCATGGGGCCCATCGAAAATTATAAGTCATATCCTAGGCTAAGCCCGTTCAACATCGCATGTAAGCTTCTATCGAGCGTATTTTGTGAAAGGTTAAAGCCCATCGTCAGCAAACTGATTGGATCTTATCAATGTCGCTTAAGGCCTGGAAAATCAACAAATATCCGTGAAAAGAGAATCGATACACAGCACCAATCGTCACTTTCAAACACCTTAAAAAGGAGCCACCTTTATACCGCTATGTCTGAATTTGGTATTCCCTCAAAACTAATACGGCTGTGTAAACTGACGTTGAGCAATACCAAACGCACCGTCAAGATCGGGACGCAGCTCCCGAGCCGTTCGATACCAAACGAGGTTTCAGACAAGGCGACCGACTTTTATGCGACTACTTCAATCTAATCTTGGAGAAAATAATTTAACCTGCAGGACTAAATAGAGAGGATACCATCTTATATAATAGTGCCGTTAGTTCTGCTTTTTCCAGATTGGTTAAGGAAGCGAAGCAAATAAGTTTGGTAGTGAACGATGGTAAGATGAAATATCTCCTGTCATCAAATAAACAGCCCTCGAATGAACAAACACATTCCAGCTGTGCAAGTATTCGACGCAGTACCCACCGGGAGAAGCAGAGGAAGACCTCCATTCCGATCTCCAATAGGCGCCAAGCAGCGATAAGGAAAAACGACTAGCGCGCTGTTGGAAACCCTGCTATAAGAATCCATATACCCTGAGAGACGGACACTAAACCCAACATTAAGCCACAAAATGACAACAGAGCTTCATGCACTCTCAGTCCGGTAATAATTTAACCGACAAAAATCTCGGTAGATAGAATTTCGATCGCGTGATGAGTGACTATAGTCCGTATCTCTGCATTGCTGCCGTAAAGAAGTTATGGTATAAAAATGAAAGCTCTGCAGCAAAGCCAGCTTCAAGATTATTGGCGTTAGGTGAATTCTCCACAAGCATAATTTTTTTAATAAAATATGTCACATACCCGCACGTTTTATTTGGAAAGGTAGGTTTGAAGTCACAATAAAAGAGAGTGAATGTGGATAACATCTACACAGACAGATCAAAACCTTCTTATCGTAGCTGAATCTTAGGCCTACAAGCTTTCGGAACACTGTATTAAAGATACCAACCATCTGACCACTGAACCAGTAAAGGGATCAGGAAATTATTTATTTTCTGAAGTGCTGACACACTAATCATGACTAACTGGAATACCTTAGGACATGCAGACTTGCCAAGATCATGTGAAAGGGCTCCGTGCTTTTTGCTCATACATTCTCGAAACGACTGCAGAATGGTTGTTGATCTATTCACACGCCTCAACTTCCTACAATCACATGCAGCCGATTACGTATTAGTAACGACGTCACTTACAGAAAGTGCCATGCTTCTGTCCACCTTATATAAAACTCTGCTTAGATAACGAGGAGCTTCGCAGTTCAAGATACTTAATGATGTATCGAAATTGGATATCAGTGGCCTCTTAGATTTCGACCAGTATAACGGAGCCATACAAGAAAAACTTTCATAAACTGTTAATTCTTATTAGAGTTTTGACTTTTTAATATTTGTATACTATAATAGAGAAGGATGAAGGTGAACTTTTGCCACTTAGTGCAGCCAGCCTAAGCTCTTTTAGAGTGTACTTTTGATCAGCATTGCTTTTGTTTGCTTACGCCCTTTCCTTAGTTGACCCTTAGAAAAGGTTAAAGAAACTAATTTTATAGTATGCGCTTTGCTAGCGGGTATATTTGTATATATATACAGATAGTATTATATATAAAATTATGTACATATGTGTCAAAATTTCTATATAAAATATTTGCGATTAATATATTTGGCAAAGCCGGTCCTCGCCTGCAGCTATACGCCTTTGTCAATATAGTTTTCAATAGAGAGAAAATATTTCTTAGGAGTTTTAAGCAAAAATATGAAGAGCGACTTGACCTTTTCATGCGCTTTACTTTGCGCTTTTCGCTTTTATAAGCCAATATATGAATGGATAGATATAAAGGGTGCTTTTTTACAGAATAAGAACTTTTATTTGATATAGAACACAAACGAGTGTTAGAAATGGTTAACATTTTGACTTTATTACTTTGAAATTTTTTGACATTTATTGTTTAAGTATAATTTCAGTCCGCTGGTCAACTCGATTATGTTTTAGGAAGACCTTTATAACGGCGCAATATAGCTTAGTTTATAACTTTTTTGAACGTAGCCGAATAATTCTTGCTAATCGACTAGGTATTCTTGCTAATCGACTAGAATGTGTTGCTTACCAAGTAGTTAGTCGTAGTTCGCTTATCAAAATAGACCCCAAAAACAAAGTCAAGCCCAAGATGTCGGTGAAAAATGGACCATTTTTATCCTCGAAGTGGTTTCTATGCAATACCGAACGTAAATGTCAAGCACATGTGTTTACTCTGACAGCTACTTTGACGGCTGTCCCACTAGGAATATCTTTAACTACGCTTTTAAGTCAAATTTTTCATATTCTAATATTTAAAATATACAAAAATATTCATTTAAAGAAATAAAAGTGTACAAGCCCATACACACACATACCCATGTAAGTGGCAAAGGAAAAAGTAACTTCTTCATTTATTGTCAGAGCACTTCCAAAACTCTAAGAGCTTGCCACAACGCTCACTCCGCTGACATACACGCGTACTCTGGCTATGCACCAACAAGTGGAGAGTGTGGAGTGAAACTTATATTTAATTCTCTCTCTAATAAAAGCGGAAAAGTAAAAGCATTTGCCCTTGCGCATGGGACGGACTGCTTTTATAAATAGTGTAAATATTGGCTTTGGAAATTTTTGTGGTAAAAGTTTACTTTTAATTTCGGCAAAAACGAAAAATTTAACAGATAATAACACTTGTGCGTACAAGCATATGCACACATAGTAGCTAAGCTGGTGTGTATGAGGTATGTCTATGTATATGTAGAAGCATATATCCGTATCTTGCATAGCAATGAATTGCTAGATACTAGCTCCTTGTTGTAGCTGGCTATGCATGCTTGCTACATATCATATTGGAGGCACTTGAGCAAATTTCAAGCACTCGATTTTCTTTGTATCGAAACTTTTATGAAAACCTGCGTAAATGGCCAAATTCATAGAGCATATTAAATTTGTGAGTTAAATGAAAATAACACGAGTGTGGCAATAAAAATCAAATGTAAAAGAAGTTATAAAGCTAATCTACTAAATGAGCTTTTAACACTTAAATATTGTGGATTGCATATACATACATATATGTAAACACATGTGAATTTAAGCACTTGCTTATAGTTTTTAAAAGTATAAAAAAGGAGTGTCTTACTGATTTTAGTCAAGCTAGCTTAGTTTAGGAAATAGCGGCATTGTTTTTATGTCCTGAACAGGATTTGCCACGACTTTCTAACACCCAGAAAAAACGTCGAAGACTCTATAAAAATATGTACAACTGATCGGCAATGCGAACTGTGCCGATTTCACCATGTCCATCTGTCTGTCCTTCTGGATATACGGCAACTGGCCCCTCAGTTTTTGCGATATCGATCTGAAATTTCGCACACGTCCGAAGCAGCTCATTTGAAGGATCTGTTGATATCAAACTACAATAGCATATAGCTTCTATACAAAATAAACGATCAAAATCATGTCCTTGTATAGAAAGGGCATCCTCACGAAATTAGTTACAGATTATTATCCAAGGCTGCGCTAAAATCTCTAAGAAATTGTCAACGAACCACTACACCTTATGGCTGTCACTCTAACTTACCAATAAAAAACAGATTAGAGATCTTTTTATACGCTTTTATGATAAAAAAAATGCTCCTGTGAAGATTATATTAAATACATATTATACTATATACATATATATCGTTATCGTTTTGCTTTTTTATACTCTCGCAACAATGTTGCTAAGGAGAGTATTATAGTTTTGTTCACATAACGGTTGTTTGTAAGTCCTAAAACTAAAAGAGTCAGATATAGGGTTATATATACCAAAGTGATCAGAGTGACGAGTAGAGTTGAAATCCGGATGTCTGTCTGTCCGTCCGTCCGTCCGTCCGTGCAAGCTGTAACTTGAGTAAAAATGAGATATCATGATGAAACTTGGTACACGTATTTCTTGGCTCCATAAGAAGGTTAAGTTCGGCGGAAACCGAAAACCTATAAAGTGTCATAACTAAGCCATAAATAAAGATATTAAAGTGAACTTTGGCACAAAGGATCGCATTAGGGAGGGGAAAATTTGAACGTAATTTTTTTGGAAAAGTGGGCGTGGCCACGCCCCCTACTAAGTTTTTTGTACATATCTCGGAAACTACTGTAGCTTTGTCAACCAAACTCTACAGAGTCGTTTTCTTATAGCATTTCCATATACAGTTCAAAAATGGAAGAAATCGGATAATAACCACGCTCACCTCCCATACAAAGGTTATGTTGAAAATCACTAAAAGTGCGTTAACCGACTAACAAACAGCGTCAGAAACACTAAATTTTACGAAAGAAATTGCAGAAGGAAGCTGCACCCAGGCTTTCTTTAAAAATTGAAAATGGGCATGGCCTCGGCCACTTATGGACCAACAACCATATCTCAGGAACTAATTCACCGATTTCAATGAAATTCGGTATATAATATTTTCTTAACACCCTGATGACATGTACGAAATATGGGTGAAATCGGTTCATAACCACGCCTTCTTCCAATATAACGCTATTTTGAACTCCATCTGATGCCTTCTCTGTATAATATACACATTAGGAACCAATGATGATAGCGGAATAAAACTTTACACAAATACGGTTTTTGAAAAATATGTAAATGACTGATAATGAAATCTCGATTATCACTTTATCATGCGAGAGTATAAAATGTTCGGTGACACCCGAACTTAGCCCTTCCTAACCTGTTTGTGTGTAAGTTTATAGCTATGGCTTTTCATTTATTTTTAGTGAAAATAAAAAAAAAAATCAAAAATTATACTAAAAAATATCAACTTTTCAATTTTTGATGGAAAAAAACTTTATGTGCTTTGCCTTGCTGAGCCCTCTTACTATAAAAAAATGAAAGTTCTGAGTCTGTACTTTCAATTAAAAAAAAACAAACAACCGTCAATTACCGTCTCTTTTAGTAACATCGATTTTAATTTCCACAAATACTGATGTCTTCAACAGACTTCTTATAACTTCGGATCCTTACATAAGTAGCTTAAGGTGTCATTCGAACAAAATTTCCTTAGAACTAGATCCCATTGTTAATGATATGATGCTTGCATAATATTACAAATAAAAACTAACACAATTTTTCGCCTGTTACATATTCAATTAAAACATTGCATATTATATTGGATTTTTATCAAGGTAAAGGTATAAATAACGTCACTTTGCGCTTAAGTTAAATTTTTTTCATCAGGAGAATTTCAAGTCCCTAGGTCCAAAAATAAAAATTTTGGCAATTGCAGTTATATGGGAGGTAGGTGTGGCAGTGGGCGGTTTTCCAAGATTTTTTCAAAATTTCATAATTTAGTCCAGAGAAGTGTTTCTGCAAAGTTTCATTGTTGTACGACCACTCCTTCTATTTTTTTCCAAGAAATGTATGGAGCGGTGCCACTGTGCGGCGGCCATTTACATGATATCATATTCTCGACTTAATGTAAAAAAATTTAAAAGAATAAATAAAAATAGTTCACAAGCAGAATCAAATTTTTTAATTTTTTAATAAAATTAAAGCCAAAAAACATCGGAAGGTTATTTTTGCGCCACCTGTTATAAGCAACCTTAGCTAATCTCTGGCGTTTCCGACAAGCCGAATAGCTCAATATCAGATATATTCGCTTGTTCAGGAAAAGGGCTAATATTAGTGTAATGTTTTATATAAAGTAAAAGCCATACTATTCAGTAAAATTTTCGTTAGGTGAGACCTAGGGTTCCAAGATTTTTGTTAATATATAAGTGAGGTATAAGCTCTGCACATAAATCAGCCTCCACGAGGAAGTTTTAGATTTTGTGACCATTTCATTATTATTGAGATTTATTTCTTATTTATTTTCTTTATTTATGTGTTTATTAAGACCTCATAAACTCCGCCTTTTTTTGCATGCAGCTCAAAATATGCCTTGTCTTATTTTCTGTGTTAATTTTTTTCTGCTAACTTTTCAAAAACAATGATGATTTTGCAAGCCGCAGTTCATCCCATTTCATTTGGGAAGATTTAACAACCGCTGCCACCATAAATTAATTAATTCCGAGCAACGCCTTGAGTGACTTTAATTGGATTTGAGGTACACTGTTGCTTGACAAGCGCCACAACGTTTATGGCTTAACATTGTGCGAGTGAAACTGTGTGTGGCTGTGTTGCCACCTTTTGCGTTGCGTTTACGCTGCTTTTGTGTTGTTATTGTTTTTGTTGCTCTTCAATGCGCTGGCATAATTTTCTTTTTATATTCCATCCATTCGTTGATTTTGCGCAGCAGCACATTTTTATTTAAGCCACCGCTGTTGCATCTGAAGCTTAATTGCGATTTATTGCTCGCATGTGCGGAAATGAGATTACATCCTGTGAGTAGCAAACACGCGCTCACACACACACACAAACACGCGTACTTATGCACATGTTCGCCTAGAATGAGACGCACGTGCGAGTTGTCCTCCGGCGATGAATGTGCAGGCGTGTGTATGTCCCTTATTTATTGTGTTTTGCGTTTTTAATCTTCATGAAAAAAATTACACACACACAAACACATATACATCGAGGGCATGCATTGGCAGCAGTGTATTTGAATGCGAGGCTGAAACAAAGACTAAATGTACGCTTGCAGGCCCATACAAGGCAGTACATGTATCCACAAACACATACACAGGCATCTATATAAACACACCTACACTCTCTTATACATTACCTTAACATGTTTGTGCGCCTGCATGTAGGCAACGATTTTATAGTACAAGCTTAGAACCTGTTTCAGTCCGTTAACCAATTCCGCATGTGGTCCACACACATTTGCCCTATCGCCGACCTCACCTCACCGAATCAAATTGCATTTTTGCCACATTCTCCGAACTCCATTGTGTTTGCGTAATGAAGAAGCAAAAGCAGAAAATTTGTGAATGAAATCAAAGCAACAACGACCGCCTAGCGTAAGGCCTGGCCCTGGGTACGGCTAGTGACAAGCGAGAAATTAGAAATGACATTAATTTGCCGCAAACTCACGCACACACTCTACTATCTTTTATATGAATATACGAGGTTCGGCCGATAATTACTTAGCCTTACCCACCAGTGGGCTATTATCGCGAGAGAAATTTACCACGGTGTAGTGCTTTTTGGTCAGCCATTGTTGAAATTTCGGCCTAATCAGACTAGCAGGTTTTTGTTGATCAAATTTGGAAGCGGACATGGCGGTGAATATAAGAAACGAGTCGATTTTATTCTTGATTTTATAAAGTAACAGTGAACATTAAAATCAGAGAGCGCTTAAGGTATACAATTTCCTCTTTGATGGAATCTCCTTTTTCATGAGTATCAACGTAGTCCTACGAAAATCTCAAGTTCCACGAAAACGACTACCACGAGGGATAACGTGATGAAAGATCGCGACTACTCAGTCCAGAAAACAAGCGTTACCAGAAAGCACTTCATAGCAGCCTTTGCACTTATACGAAGGAGTTTCTGCATCACTAACTGACCTACATACATTAATCCCGTGGTACTCCTTAGAGACCCAGGCACGATCCTTGGATTGGATTGGATTTGATTTTCAGCCGATGAACTTCAGAGAAAATAGAAGGCGAAAGCTATTCGGAAAGCTGATGACCACCATTTCCTAAGTGGCACCTGGTCTGATCTACAATGACCAACAGCAGAGGGCCACAAGATTTTACCTTGTCAAAATACTATATTTGGCTGATTCGTTGATATATTGCAAAAAGAGTCTCACACAACCTCCGCCGCCACGGTCAAATAGATCGCAAGCCGACTATGAACTTCTATCCCATTTGGAGTCTTCTCATATTTGACCACGTATGACTTATTTTTGTTTCCAAGCGGGAAAACTACTCGCCGGGCAGAAATTTACTTCTATTTTAGAGGCTCTCGTCGCAATGAAGAGAACCCTACAGCAGTCCTCCAAATGTTTCATTGCTGAACAAAAATCTTTAAGAAGTTAGAGAAAGGAAGGGTTAAGTGCATAAAACCAGAAGGAACGGAACGAAATCAACATTTTTCGCACTCTTCGATTGCCTGGAGTATGCTAAGCATGAGAGCAGCAGAAGTGCGGCCTCTCTTAGAGAAGTATGAGTCCACTCCGATACAGCTCTAGAGCTTGCTGATTGTGAACGTTGGTCAGCAAGCAGCATTCGTGTGGTTGCGAAAACCTTCTAGACTAGAGCGGAATATAAAAGGTCCATGGAAATGCTATATTCACATGACAGCATTGATAGTTACCCTAACTGGACACTGTGCCATTGGCACTCACGCGGTGAGGATAGAGATTTTAGAGGTCACAACTTATCAAAGGAACATGGAGGAAGATGAGATTGAAACCTTGACACTTGTTTCTTCACTTACCAGTTTTCGCCAGACCAAGATTGAAGCATCAGCAGCTGTTTCCATACTTTCTACGAACCCCGCTAATTTTCATGGAATAGATATTAACCGGCTCAATAAATTTTCGGCTGACTCTAGGCGCTTTGTAGATATGTGAAAGTCGTTTTTATTCATATCTGTGAGCTTTAGGCATCACAACGAAAGAGCGCATTCAGCTTACCAAGTGGGACTATTCATGATCACATGAAAAATCAGCCTTTTTACCCTATCAAACTTAACTTAAGTACTTTTAGGACCGTCCTCGTTTGCGCACATATGCGGCGTATGTTGGTATGTCACTGATTGTAGTGGAAGCCGCTCCAGCAACGCATACCAGTTGCTTGCATTGTTTTCATTGCGTCTAACTCGTAAATGAGCCAATAAACGTGCGCCGACGCAGCCGCACTAGCAGACAATTGTATTATGTTCCCAACGTATATGCCTTCGGCGCATTTCCTAGGCGAATGAGCGTAGTGATCCCAGCTGCGGGGCTGTCAGGCAGCATACAAGGAAGTGAGGCTGTGTGATAATTAAGGGCATAGGACTCAGCTGTGCCGTTCCAACATTGTTCTCACGTCATATAACGCATACTTTCGCCACCAACTTGCAACCAATGTTCATTAAAATGTACATATCCTATGTATATACATACATATATGTGTATATGTGCGGGTGCACATTAGCTATAATGAAGAGATATCATGCTCATCATGTCAACGTCAATTCTAGTCAACTGATATTAACTGTAATTATGATTAGTATTGCAATGTGGAGCTGTCGGCTGACAACACCATTGTCGCCATTTTGCATAATTCATAACATAAAATGGTGGCGTTCATATGGCTATGTTGACAAGCATAACGATTAAGGCAATTGTTTATTATTATTCTTATTATATTGGGGCGGGCATGAACCTCATTAAATAAATTTTGTAGAATTACTTTCCATGTGAAAACTGACACAAGCGATTATAACGAGGTGTGTGTAATAACTAAAAAAAGAGGTTCATTGACTCCAGCACCATCTATAGCTTCAAATATTTCACTTCTCTCAGGTTGCGAGGAAAATATAGAAAATAAAGTTTTTATCCCTAATATCATCTATCGAGTAAACTTTTGGTATGAATACACATATTTTTTAACAGCTGGATATACCATCGGAGTAAGACATAACTTTGGTGGCAAAACATGTGGCAGAAAGCATTCACTGAATAGTTTTTCGCTTTGCTATTTGCTCTGTATCCGAAGTATTCTTGCATTTTAGCGCTACAGCTATGGGAACCTAGTGGGCAACCTAGCGTTGGTCAACAACTAACTCCTATGCGATATCTTTCTGCCTTCGAATAGAACGCAGGTGATCTACTGAACTTCCTGTTCTTAGCAAGTTTTATCTTTCCGCAATCCGCAAAACCGCAAAACAACGATTTGTTCAATAAGAATACATGCGGTAAGGCTAGAAGTCATGTCGAACGCAAATTGTCAAAGTTGTATAGAGGAATGTGAGGTGGAAATATCCAGCCACTTTCTCCTCCATTGTCCAGCTTTTGTAATATTGAGGTTGAAACAACTCGGGAGTCATATTTACTGCGAATCATGTGAAATATTCGAAACTGATATTAGCCGCCTCAAAAGATGTATGGCAGCCTCAAAGTGACTTGTCGAATCATCAAGCGTCAAGCCTTAGCTTTATGATCATTACTCAGAGTTTTAGGTATCGGAATGGAATGGTGCTCTCCACCGGTGAAATCGTAACTGACCTTTGTTATGAGATCAACTGTTTCCCTAACCTAATTAGTAAATATTGAGTTATTAATTGCTTAGTAAAATGCTTCGACTCAAAGTGGCCTTAAGTAGATTAGGTTTTAATGCTAAAAGATGGATCTGACATATCTTGTCAACATATAATAGATCGACGAAAAGTGTTGAGCTTACCACTAATTGTTAAGGCAGTTAGCAGCATTATCCACAGGTGTGTCTATTGAGTTATTTTCATATTAGTCTTGCGAAAGCCAAGCAATACAGGAAATACTAACAAAATGACCTTTTTCCATACAGCTCGGGCAAAGAGCGTTCTACAAAATATTTCCCGCATGTGAACTTATTGCACAGAACAACTATCTCTTTTGTGGCGGTACTGATTTTGTTAAAGACCAGTAGTTCGGATGGCATCTTATGGTTCACTCTGAGTTTTTTTGAACCGAATCACAAGTAATGATTATTAACCAGCGCTTGCCGAGATCAGTGGAGGTTCATATGCACAGCGCTACAATGCAAGAGGATATTGGAAAACCGACTCGTTTCCAATCGCATGAAATTGGCATAAAGTTGCCATGCCTAGCAAGATTATCATCTTTACAGTTACCAGTGATTCAGTTGTAATCAGGTCTAATATGAATCAAACTTGATGCTACTGCCAATGTGGTCAAGCACACCTTGACAAGTTTTGAGCGCACAATCAGCGAATGCAAAGCCAATGTAGACGCTCGGCTACTGTAGCGATTGCACACCTCTCTGTAGGAAGTTGCACTGCGGAGCAGTACACCTTCTGCTATCGTGGCAGCTACATTCGCTTCAAAGACGCTAAAGTGTTCTAGTAGCCTGAAACTGATATTGATGGAGAGCTCCCGAAAGAAGACTTCTCCTACCTCGTACCCTACTACCCTATTAACTTCAATCCATCATGCGTGAGAAACTCACTGTACCAAACGTCCTCCCCGCGCCCACAAATCACTCGCAGGTGTGTGAGCTGAGAAAAAACCATCAAGAAAGGGTTCCGCTATACAGTTATCTAGTTTCAAGAGAAAGCAATCGAAGTAGCACAAAGTGTTAATGTTTCTGCTCGTGGTCCCTCATATACCTAACTTCCCCATATCTAATAGCAAACTTCACCCCAAAATACCTACCCCCTATGTACATATGTCTCCAAGTACAACATTTAGAATGCTTTGAGCACATGCTCCAGCCATTTAGTTACTGCGATTTTTCCGAGCCTCCACCCAAAAACAACGACCACACAAAACATTATTGGTTTACTTACGGTTTCACAGATCCAGAACACGACTTTTGAGGAGAGATCCCACCTTTTCCTTATTGCTTTTATAGAACAATATAAAGTAATCGATGTCTTTCTCATGCTCTCCCAGATATTTGGCTCCATTGAAAGGTTAATATCAAAGAGAAGCCCCAGGTACTTCACCCTGGCCACTGGTTGAAGAGTAAATACTCACAGCGAGGGGAAAATAACATCAGGGATCTTGTATATCCTAGTGCTAAGACTCAATTTTATTTAAAATTATGATGGATTTATCTCTATCTGCCCACTTCGATACCATAGCCGTTGTTACTTCTCGATTTCACTTATTTTCGAAACGTGTTAGATGTGCTCATCATAAAGAAATAAAGTTTTAGATCTCCTGGATTATTTTAAGGTCTTAAAACAAATAATTTCTAAAAAAATGTATATTATCTTTGTACAGGGTTCGTGAGAATGTGAAACTCTCATTTATAAATGTAAGGTACTTTGCTTACTAAATCTAATTAACAAAAACCCTGGAAATTTCTGCTAGAACACCTTTAAATCATTAAAGCATTCTCTCATTTTCTGTGTTAATAGCACTAGAGTGGGTAGCTAAGAGCGACGCACAACACTGCTTCAGCCGTAAACAATTCTAGAAATAACCATAAAAACACGTTGAGACCCACTTATGGTTTGTGTGGCTGCATTGAAATACAAGTTGCATAATAATGCAATTTATACGCGCACTTGGCGCTTTTAAGTTTGCCTTTCGCATTCTCAACAGCTGCGAGTATTCTGTGGCCAGTTGCAAATGCAAATTTTATTTGCTTCTGGTAACACTTTACACTTAGTGCATGTTTGCTTTTTGCGGTGGCGCATATTTACCACCAACGTTGCTCCAGTCGCTATATCGGGTGTATATGTTTCGGCGTTTGTAAATGACATTATACCCTACACAAATGGTATAATGTGGTTAGTGGAGGTTAGTCTAATTGTCAAGTTCGGAATGCTTTAAATATTACAATAAAATATGGATTTGTTATGTAATGAATTATATTCATGATAAGAACGAGCGATCCTCTTAGAGGTACTTTTTTCAATAGCCTTTTTTTGGCAGATCACGCGGCATTTCTACATGGAAAGACTTCACGGAACAACGTTTACAAATCGTTTAACTTTATTACAAAAATTTAGGTTCTGAAAAGAATGTGTTTCTTTGCTCAAATTATAGTCAACATAATCGGCCTACTGAGCTACTATTAGCAGCACCATCACCCACTTCGACGACCACGTCCGGCATGCAGTTCAGAAAATATAGCAGCCGTAGCTGAGAGTGTACACGAAGACCGTGGAGAGTCGATTTGGCGCCGTGCGTAGCAACTCGGACTGACGTGTAGAACGACTTGGCGCATTTAACGTCAATACAGCTTGTGGAAGGACTGAAGCCGCTCAACCTTCCCACATCGCATCATACTATGGTCTCGTGAAAAGTTCCTTGAAGATCCAACGTTTTCGAGACAAATTTTGTTCAGCGAAGAGGCCCATTTCTGGTTCAATGGGTGTGTAAACAAACAAAATTGCCATTTTATCTAGAAAAACGTATGGTTTGGTGTGGTTTCTGGGCCGGTGAAATGATGGGTTTATATTTCTTCAAAAATGATGCCGGTGAGATCATAACCGTCAATGGACAACCTTTAGAAACGTCTGTTTGATGTGTGACATTAAAGTTCGTGATCACGGCTACATTTGGTTTCAATAAGATTTCCTACACTTCCTACACATCGCATCAACATCAATGAATAGATTTATGGAGAGAACAATTCGGGGAGCACATTACTTCACGTTTTGGGCCGGTCGATTGGCCAGCAAGATCGTATGGTATCACACCGTTAGACTTTACTGTGGAAATATGTAAATTCTAAATTCTATGCGAACAATCCCGCTTCCATTCAGGCCTTGGAGCCCAACATCACGCTTGTCATTTGCCAGTTACCAGTCGAAATGCTCCAACGAGTCGTCGAAAATTTTACTTAACGTATGTACCATCTAAAATGTAGCCGCGGCAAACATTTGAAAGAGATAATCTTCAAAATATAAATGTCAAGGAATAACCAGCATGACGAGCTGAGTGAATATAGTATATAGACATAACCGAATGACCGTCTGTCTGGTTACTCATTTGTTGGCAGTACCGATATCTTTACTATAATTCTTAAATAGAAACTTTTTCATATGGTGGACGTTTATATGTTTAGCCTTTGCGTGCTTCATTTTTTGATAGCTCTATACTTTTCGAAGGACTCTTCTTCGCATTTTGTTCTCACACTGCTGTCTCGAGGACTTCTGTCGAGTGGTGGTAGTTTTTGCCAATATTGAAGTGTTGTGTTCTCTCAAGGGTTTTGTCAAATTTTGTCCTGAGATCGTGGATGTTGACTCGATCGATACCATGTTTCAGCATTTTTGTTACCGAGACAGACGCACTTGTGCTATTGGAATGTCCGCTATTTGAGCAAGGTGTTTACTATAGCGACAGAATACTACTCTCACTAGCCCGAAAATAAAATTGTTCAAATGATTTTTTCCAGTATACTTTAAGCAGGATCTTACTAGTCTCAATCCTGATAGGCGTGAGCTAGAGTAGTTCTCGCATTTGTACAAATGCAATTGGGTATATTTTTATATGAGTTTTCATTGTAGCGTCGCGCGTCGCTCTGTTGTCTCCCTTTCATGGGTAGGTATTCCACTTAGGGCCTGTGGTTGCTTATTCCTAGGCGGCATCTATTTACCTAGTTTCTTATATTCATTGGACATTCAAATCTGTTAAACCGAATCTCCATCACCAGTTGCACTTCATCAGTGGCTTGGGTAAGCAGAATTAACCTTAGAACTTAGACCGTTCAAAGTTCGTCCAGTTGTAATCATTGTTGGTCTGAACCCGGCCACCTTTTTATGTACCCTTAACTTATTTTTTTTTTCATCAAAGGTTGCCTAGGAAGAACTAAAATTTTCTAGCTGCTCTTCTCCAAATCATACAAATTTTGTGAAATTGCTAAGGTGTCATATCTAATCTTTTTTGACAAGGCCTCGTTTTCCTACAGGACTTTGATATGTATATATGATGTATCACAGAAAATTTAATGTATCACACGCACTCATGCCCGTGCAGCAGAACATCTTTGGACCGTCGGTCTGTCTACCACACTGGCGCTCAATCACATATATACAGAGACATGTTTTTGTGTACATATGTATGCATTTATGTAGAGTGGCTTATGTTGGTCCTACACAACCATTTTATAAGCATAAGTAAGTGTTTAATTGCGCAGTGATGGTTGCTGTTGACAACAAAAACGCATCAAGATTAAAGTGTGAGAAACATCAAATGTCGGATGAGAAATGCAAACCCATTTTGCATTCAAATACCAACAAAATACCCTAACAGAGCTTTATGTATATATGTATATATGTAGGAACATACATACATATATATGTTTGTTTGAACACAACATGAGGGTGTGTTTAGTGTTTATTTTAAAGAACTTTACAATGAGATTTGTTTTCAAAACTTAGAGTAAGTATGTATGTAATAGCATACAAGCACGTTGGGTTTCAAAGTGGCACGCCTAAATATACCGAAAAGCGTTTTCAAAGAGGATAATCCGACACAAGTCCAAGATTCGTACTGGTAGATCACCGATTGATAAGCCAATTTCACTTTATAAAAAATAGCTCAGGTGCTGTTTGGGATCTATAGTGATAAATAGAAACTTCAATCCAAATTTCTCCGGCAGCAAATCTTATTCGATCACCCTAGTATATGTATACAGTTTAAAGTACAATGTTATAATCCTGAAGTGATTTGCACCGGCCTTAGGCCTAAGTATCAAGCTCTAAAAGAGCCGTGCAATGAGCTTTTAACACATACAGACACACACTGACTACATATATATACTCGACAGTATGTCTGTATAAAATCATGCACATGACAGTGAGTACAATCTCGTACATATCTTATGAATTAGCATAAAACTAAAGTTCTTACACTTGCTGCCATACATAATGGCTTCAGCCGTGGCGACAGCTTTACCAACACTAGCAGCAACATGAACTAAGGCAACAGCTGTACAAACACCATTGCACTTTATTAAGATTTTCACAGAAGCGCGTAACAGGAACCGCATGTTCATACATACAGATACGCATATGCATACATACATACATACATACATTTGGTTGTAGTTGCATACGTTTACTCTTTTGTATGCAAAGACATACCCTTGGAATAGAGGAATAAACCCAGCAAACGAACGAGCTTTCGGGTATCTAGTCTTCAAGCGATCTATTTTGAAAGATATAGATGGTTATTTAAAAGTTATAGGCTTACAAAAATTGGTTGTGAAGGGATTCGCAAAGACTTTTAACGGTTTTTTATGTGCAAACATGTATAACTTTTTCATATATTAGAGAACAAGGGATGATATGATTTGAGAAAGCCCAAGTTGCGCTGATTCACCCAAAAAATTTTCCGGATTTTTATTTGATAAAGACCAAATATATTCACAGTAGGGATAGATTGATATTTCAAAGGAGTGTTCCCTGCCGATAAAACATTGGGTCCATTCCGATTATATATACCCAACTATCGCAAAAACATACTATCACTAAAAGGAGAAGGAACTGTGTATAATATACGGCCAATACATATTTAAGTGATGCAAATTTAAGCCATTGAATTCAGACACATCGGACATAGCACTTCTTAATGAACTCGAGCTGAATTGCCAATGCGACCGAGTACAGGAGATCTATTAGGAATCATGCACAACGTTTTCGTTCTCCTGTAGAGAAGTATGAATCAGTAACTGTGTGATCGACAGTTCCAACAGCAAAATCTACATATTCAGCCACTGATCAAAGGGTGAAATAGGAGCAGGAATTGGTTTCTTCTGTAGTAATCCAAACGCAGATGGTAGCTTTACACTAAATAATAACAATTCAGTCTTTCGGGCCGTATTTGTTGGCATAACAGAAGGCGCCATGTAGGCTTCTGCTTTAACTAGTAAGTCCATAAACCTTCCAGATTATCCGTATCGTCAATAATATGTCTCACGTTAGATTATGCATACCACAAAGTTACTTCGCGGTAGTATTGATGGTGAACAGACTAAAATGCTGCTACTTCTAGGCAAAAGATAACTTAGTACGGTACCTACCCTCACGAAATTGGAATAGTGGATTCAGCTGAATACAGAGCATAAGCGGAGGGTGATGACACGCTGGAGCATTATCTTTGCGAATGTCCAGCTTTCAGTCAGATGAGACGGGATTTACTACACGGCTCCAATGCTCCGTCTTAAGCTACATTGGCCAGCAGGGATGGATTGAAATGAGGTATCTAGCAACATCCACTGAATTGCTGATTAAAGCTTAATTTGGTTACCACCCGAAAGAACAATGGATACGTTGACGGCTTAAGTGAGGCCACATACGATCTGGCGCTCATGCACATCCCGTTTCATTCATCCATGAGATGGAGGAACCAATCCCTTGGAAATTCAACTTTAAACATGTAACTTCGATTGCATTGCGTAGTCAAATATTCTGACCCCTTTAGGATAGATGAAAATATTTCCAAATCAACCGAGCATACTTAGTGTACAAATCTAAGTGCAGGATATTCCACCACTCCTGAGTTAGCAGTTTCTTGGGCTGAGAGGGTCCGAAGCAGTCATATCATTCAAGTCATATGTTGAAGTCAATTCTATGTCTCCCTCCGACTGTACTTTTTGGGCTTAATAAGTTAGTAACGCAAAGTACAATCCTTCTCGTTGTCGAGAGATCTCGTCCCCGCAGAAAATCCTGTCTCACATTTATTGAGCCACCAGATGACTATCTGAGTTCTCTCACATAACATTTCATCAGCCATATCAGATTCGATTTCTTTCGAAACGGAATGCAAAAGTATCTACAAGCCTAAACGATGAGTGCTTTCTGGTCATTACAGCACTTCGAAGGAGCTTCATTTTGAGTTCCTCATAAAATCGTGCACTGGGTGACACAAGCATTGCATCTGCATTCGCATTCACATAAAACATGAAATCACAATTCTTGTCAACTCTTGCACTATGCGTTCTCATGTACCGACATAATGCCTTTCCACACTTTCTTTAGCATTCTCAGCTTTTGCATTAAAAACACACCGCTCTTGTCATGGGGCTAAGCCGTGCCGCCTCCGGCAAAAGAGACAATAAAAACAGTGGCAACGGCAGTACACACGCCGCACCACTCCTCCACAACCCTGCCACCGACGCTGCATGCAAATGTTTCAACTTTTTTCCGACCACAACTTCTTCGGTTTCAATTTCACCCCATTGCAGCAGCCTCTAAAAGCTTTTGGCATTTATTGCAACTACAAATTTAATATATGGTATGGGGTAGATGAACAAGTATGTAGATGTATGTGTGTAGCTGTGCGCGCAGCTGAGTGTTGCATGCCATTTTTGTCACACGCAATACAAGCACACATTCACACACATATGTACATACATATAGGGCGTTTTTGTATGTTTATTTTGAGGAACATACAGCAAATAGAAACAGTCGGAGCTCGCAGCAAAGCGGAGCTGCTGAAATTTTGATGTTTTTCGGCTGTTGGCATTTTAGACAAACCACAAATTAAATTAACTCTGCGGGCATGTGTGGAGTGGCATAGATAAATTATGATTTAAACATTAAGTACTTGGCATCTGTGATTTTATTCTCATTAACATTTCATCAGTTGCATATTTCATGAAGAGCGTTTGTACCAAGTTTAACAAGCGTCAAAAGCATGCTGCCAGATTTTATGCGTATAAGTACTTGGATGCGTATATGTACATGCGGGAACTGAATATTACATATGCAAATTTCGTTGGGTATGAGTGGTGTCTATTTTTAAGTTATCGTTATTATGCCATTTTGGAAGTAATTAGAATTTTCAACGAAGCTTTTAACTATTTATTAAATGTGGCGAGCAATGTTATTGGTCTGATTTAGTTGTCTTTTATATCTTTGCGCTAAAATGTATGCTTCATTGACTGAACTCTCTTCTTTATTTACAAAGCTTTTATAATCAACAGTCAAAATTGACGCCAGAACAAGGCTAAAATACATTATGGAGTACAAATGCAAAAGTTTAAAGATAATTACTAGTCGCCTTTAGTTTTTTATTCCTCCTACAAAACTCTGAGCACATTTCGAGTGAGTTTGGTATCTCGTTAAAGCGTACCGGAAACGCGCTAGCTCACTTTTGACCTAAAATAAAGACGAGTTGATGATTCGGAGCAGTGTGTGAAGATGTTCAGACGTAATAAACCTAAGCTCTTGCGTCGATATTTGGCAATGGATGAAACATGGCTCTATCATGTCACTCCGAAGACCAATCAATAGTCATTCGAGCGGACTGAACCCGCTACGAAGCGTGTGAAGAACACAACAGTCGGCTGACAAGGCTAATTTTGCGATGCGCATGGAATAATTTTCATTGACTAACTTAAAAAAGGAAGTACTATCAACAGCGGCTATTACATACTTATAGCATTATTGGAGTGTTTGAATGACGAAATCGTCGAAAAATGGCCGCATATGAAGAAAATAGTCGCGAAGGGACACATATGACGAAAATCTGTCCCCTCGCGACTATTTTCTGTTTTCGTATCTCAAACGAGTGTTCGCTTTGAAGAATTTTTCATCGAATGAAGAGGAGATCGCCGAAACTGAGGTTTATTTTGAAGCAAAGGACAAATCGTACTACGAAAATGGCATCGAAAAGTTGAAAGATCGCTATAATCAGTGTGCAAGTATCACCCTTAATGGCACTATGTTGAATAAAGACAAATTTATTTTGCAAAAAATGTGTTTTAATATAGTAAGCCAGGGACTTTTCAATTAACCACTTAGTCACTTTGGTGAACATTTGTACCTTAAACCAATAGTATTTGGAGGATGAATGCAAAGGTTTCATGATTTGTTCCATATTTTGTTGTTCAAACTTAAAAAAGCTCTTCAGTTTAAAAATAGTATATTCTAAGATTGAAGTTAAAATCGCTTGCCACAGAAGAGATAACTTGTAAGACTATGCTATTTGTATGAACACTGTAAAAAAATTCGATTATAAGGCGGTGGGACTTCAGATAAACATTGAATGGTGGTTAGTTGGAAGTTACTTGAAAACGTAATGAGCTTAATTATAGCTCAAAATTATCACGTACTGTCAAGAATTCTTCAAATCTGTTTTTCCTTAAAGCAACCCCATCTAGTATACTCGATTCTTGGATTCTGAACAACAAATGTTATGTCAAATTTGGCATTTAGTCTTTTCTTGTATCTTAGTTTCAAATTAATCGTTCTTTCGGTCAAAAAACGCACATGAATTTTGGCAGCAGAAATGCAATCCATTATCATCTTCTTAGCTAGGTTGCGGCAGCAAATTAATCCAGAGAATGTGGCAACGTGAACATCATAGTAGTTAGATGCCATAAACATAAAATTTTTTTCCGTTGCAGCTTATGTCAAATCATAATGATAAACTTCGGTTCGTTTAATAAAGGGTGCTCCTTTTCGAGGTTCCCCAATTTATTGAAGAAAAAACACAGAATCTTTACATTTAATTGGGAAATGTTTATTATCACATGAAAGAACATTCTTCAGTATTTAAGATATAAGATCACCTCTCAGCTACTTATCACATGGTCCATCCATTGAGTTTCATTTTCGATGATGCGACAAGCATGATGTTTTGCTCCAAGGCCTGAATCAAAGCGGAGTTGTCGCATAGACTTTAGACTCTACATGTCACCACAGCAAAAGGTGTAACGGTGTGATATCACACGATCTTGGTAGCCAATCGACCGGCCGAAAACGTGAAATTATCTGCTCACCAAAGTGTTCTCTCAATAAATCTATTGATTGATGCGATGTGTGGGAAGTGTCGCCATCTTCTTTAAACCAAATATCGTCGAGATCACGAGCTTCAATTTACGTATCAAATAGTCGGCGTCGGTCGGATAACGATCACCATTTACGGTTACGTTCTCACCAGCCCCATTTTTGAAGATATATGGACCGATGATTCCATTGGCATACGAACCACGCCAAACCGTTGTTTTTTCCAGATGAAATGGCAGCTCTTGAATCTCTTCAAGTTGTTCTTGATACCAAATGTGGCAACTTTACTTCTTTACAAACACATTGAGCAAGAATTGGGCCTAACCGCTGAACACAATTAGGCGCGAAAACGTCGGATCGTTTTGGAACTTTTCAGTAATCTTCAGAGCGAAGCGATTTCGCTTGGGAAGGTCGACCGACTTCAATTCTTGCACAAGCTGTATTTTATACGTTCTCAATTTATGATCTCGACGATCTCGAACGTCACCGAATCGACTCTTCACGGTCTTCTTGGCTGCTAGATTTTCTTCATTGCGTGCTGGACGTGATTTATTCGGTCGAATGTTGTCCAGTAATGAATGGTGGGTCTCAAGGTGGCTGGTGGTGTTGCGAATAGTATAGTAAGATTAGTAGGCCGATTACCAAAAGTGGGGCGATTACCAAAAGTGGGGCGAAGTGCGCGAAACACAATTTTTACTTTCGAATTCTTTATATCTGAATTCTCGTTATAAAGTTGAACGATTTATAAACGTTGTTCAGACGTAAGTCTTCCCATGATAAAATGGCAAAAATTACTAAACAAAAATAACATGACAGAATGACACAACTCACGCGAGATCTGTCAAAGAGTGGCTATTGTATACTTCGTACCGTTAGTTCTTTTTTAAGATAAATAAGTATTTTAAAGTTCCAGGATTATACCCTGAACAAGGAATATTTCCTTTTTTAACGAGCTCGTCGAGTTTATAAAAAATATTTACTAATATATCTTTGTAATTTCCCAACTATAATAAATATTATTATGTTAGTTCCTTTTTCTCTTCAAAATTTCCGAAATCTATATAAATAAAAATTAATGAAACCCATTTGGGTGCAAATTACCAGGCTGCGTTTGCAGCGCCAATGGCACTCACGGGTGTCGTAAAAAACGTACGAAGGTAAACAATTCGACAGAATGTGTGAGCGCATTTTCGGCGCCTTAGGGGAGTAATACCAGCATATGAAAACCGGCGTTAAGCATACATAAAATAAAATAAACAATAACTCTGCCAGAAATGCCAAAGGCAACGCCATTTCCAAACAAAATTTTTTTCTTACTTCTGGGTCCGCATCATGACGTAATTGAGCGCAGAACTCATTAGGAAAAGTCACGTATCGCTAATGCAGAAATATATATGTTTGTATCGTTATACTTGTATGTAGGTGCACGAATGTGTCCTGTAGGGAGAACTAAAAACCAAATTTGGTTATGATGTTATAGTTATGTTTACTCGGACGGGTATTAAGCTTCATCAATAAAGAATTTGTAACTCAAATAGTTTCACTACCTCAGCCTTATTGTAACCTCGTTTAAATATGAAAAGTCTTAGAAGATTGTTGAGTGGCTATTACTTGATTCAATTCAAATATATTTGGCTTTGTATTCTTTCCAATAGCCCACCGGGGACGTAGTTTCGTAGCTTAATCCCTCGAAGAATCAATATTTTAAAAAGTTTTGGGTTCACTTCATTATATATACTTTCAGTGTTCTCACGAAATGTAACCAAACCTCAACAATAAATTTATTTTCTCACTTCACCGCATCAGATATGCTTTGTGTTTGTACTTTCGATCCAAATTCGATAACTTGTCAATTTTAAATATGAGTATTTCTTCTTTGAGTTGAGCTTCTTTCAGTTCAGTGACATACTTGGAGTAGAAGTTCCTGCAAAAAAACGAAAACCAAGAACTAAATTAGTAATGTTAGCGGCCTACGCTGAGAACACTCTAGTGGTTTTCATGACAACAAACTATCCAAAGATGTATTATGAACCCGTTCATTCCACCATTTACATAGTATATGAATATAGATGCAACCGTTTTCTCCAGCAATAGATTAAAGAATTCATAATGAGAAACTCTCGAACTCCTATTTGGTATGGTATAGAGGGTCATTCTTCTTTATTTCAATACTCAATATTATTTTTCATTTTTTTTAAATGATTTTCTGGGAATATAGAATTCAGTTCTTTCCGATTGAAACCAGCTTAAAATAAGGTGATTTTCAATAGGGACCGATATGGACAGCAAACGACGCCATGCTTTTTCCCACTCTTTTGACATTTCTCTTCAGCAAGGTTTGCCATTTCATCGAGGATAGATATACGATCCAACAACGACTCGAAATTTTTAAATTCGCAGTCAGTGGCCTCAACCTAAGTACCGGGTTTTTCAATAAGAGCGCTTCACCAGTTTTTTAGTAAAATAAACACGGATTGAGATATCAATGAAGTTTTTTATTTCTGTGAAAGCACATTTGATGTCATTAGGTATGGATCTCATCTTCTTTTAGATAGCCACCACGGGCACGAAAATGGGCTGAACCCTATTTTCGACGGTTTTAAACCATAAATCTTTCGTAGCGCTATTTTTGGAAAACGCATTAGTTGGTTGGAGTTGGTTCATTTATTTCTGAGATCACTTCCACATTTTTAAATATTTTAAATATCTGCTCAATGATTAATTCCTCTAATAACTTATGAAGACATGATTTTTGAATTCGAATAGTTAGCTAATAGAATAAGGATTCAGCTATATACTGATTATTCGACTTTTTTAGGCCCTCAACAATTTATAACACGAGAAGAAAACGACCCAACAAAATGCATGACGAGCTGAGTCAATTTAGCCATGTTCCTCCGACTGTCTGTATATAAGCGAACTAGTCCCTCACTTTTGAGATATCGATCTGAAATTTTACACACATTCTTTTCTCCCCAAGATTTTGCGTATTTGTTGGAATTGATATCAGACCACTATAGCGTATGGAAACCATAAAAACTGAAAAATCGCAATCAAGTGCTTGTTTTGACGATATATCTGCACCAAATTTGGCATGAATTATTGCCAAAGGCAACGGTTCTTCGAAGAAATTATTCAGCTGCTATTTGTAGAGTAGATAACTTCTTTGCAAATGAAATTAACATTTTCTTTGTTCAAAAGTTCAATTAGCACTGATTTTTAGATCTATCTTTCCGCAAAAAAACCTCACTTCAAATTCCAATGCCTTTAATAAGCCTTTTGAAAATAAAAAAAAAACTTTCAGCAGTACATTCCTCATTGAACTCAACAGATGCACGCAAATTTCAACCAAGTCCTTTTGTCTGAAGTAAACTTAAAGTAGAAGAACTGGTACCACCAGATCTCTAATGGATTTTATTATATCTTCGAACAGCTCATGGCTTCGAACAATTGTATGTGGATTAAATGTCGAGGTGGAGTGATTATGTGTTTGGGCGTAAAGTAAAATCATTTTAGGTTTAGTTCAGAAAAATTGAGAAGGCTATGGCGTCAGTTCTCTCGTCTCCATTTTATTTTCGACTACCTTCTTATTCAAACAAGAATCTGCACCGATTTCAAAACAATACTTTCAGACTTTTCTTTCTTGAAACTTTTCTTTGCGGTGTCTATGACTCAAGAGAAAATCTCTGTTTTCAAAATATTTCGAGTTCTAAAAGAAGTATGTAACCCATTTTACATAAAATTATTTAATCAAATTTCCACCCAATGCCTTTATTAACTATTTCGTAAAAGATATGGCTATCATATATCCACACTTACACACCGTTGTGGCACAAGCAAATGTTTTACCAGACATGAATTATAAGAGAGTGGAAAAAGGCAAATGCGCAAAAGCCAAGGGAAATAATGTCACAACCACAGGCAACGGCAGCAGAAATGCACAAATGGCACAAATCATAAACAGATAAGAGGCAACTTGCTGCATGTTGCATAACTGGCAACAATGCAATTAATATGTGGCAATGTAACAGCCGGCAAATGGAGGTTGAAATGAAAACTCTGTCAACAAAACGAAACCTGTACAAACGCACTCAAGCACACACACACCCGCACCTGCACGTGAATTGTCGTTGACATACTTGCCACCTGAAAATAATACCATTAAACTATTACACAACGGGCCCTACATTTACCAACACCCTCCCGCCGCCTCGGGCATAAAACATTACAAAACTCACCTTAATTTCATTATGGCTGACAAAACTATCACCAACGGCACTGACAGCGAGCATTGTTTGCTGTCAACAACAGCAAAAACCTATTAAACAAACACTGGTTAATTTCAATTGTCACTGACAATCTACGTTTCTGGTGGTTTCGCCTGGTCCTTTGCCACGTTGCTGCCTGCCATTTCGTTTTCCACCACCAGTGGTGTCATAAAAATACGAACATGTGACAGGTGTGTCAGGGAAAAAGCATGGCAGTGTCATTTGTATTTGCCAAGGTGTTAATGGTCAAATAGCAACAGTAGAATATATTCGTCATGAAGTAAAAACGGAATTTATTACGGTGAATATAATGGTGTTGCAATGTAATCCTAACAAAAAACAAAGAAACATATGTTCGTAGATTACTTTTATTACTTTAATACAACATGAAAGACGCCCAACAATTACCATATGTTAATGTCATTTAAGAAGAGAGCTTAACAGCACACATTTTTAGCCTTCCCTTAATTAGTGCTTTATTTGCATGGGTAATTGCTGACTTGTGTCACAAAAGTATATAGGCATGCCTCAAACATTCTGCAAAGTTTAGTAGCTGTCTCTGCCGCGATTATTATATCTAGCTTGCGAAGCTCAAATGCTTCGGCATAGATTGGCCTGTTTAATCCAAAGGAGTTCATACGAGATATATGAAATTGAGATGCTGGACAAGAGCAAAAATTGTTTGGCAATAGTGAGCTCGGCATCTCATTAATATTCCTACTCCTAAGAAAGTTGGAATAATACATCTCTAATAATTATGTACCGGAAATATTTCCCTCAATTGCTTTATTTTCTCTTTCATACAAGACACTCAATTTCAATTCACTGAACACAGTCATACTTTGGATAAAAGAGTTAGGTTAGATTAGTTGTCGCGCCATACACATACCTGTTGTTTCATGGTAATGCCAAATGGAGGTTTGTGGCTTGTCTGTAGATTAACAATCGTATTCCAGTCTTTTTGAGATCGTGTGAGTAAAGGTTAATCTGGTAGGCCAATAACCCATGCGTAGTCCAGTCCTTTGCGATACCAGATGGAGTTCACTCCAAGAGGAGATGCCTGTGGTTGACGCGAATTTCAACAGACTCTGCGGCCTCACTATCGATACCTGCTCCAGTGTATCATACTGTGGGGACCTCAGATACTTACAGCGCAGTCTTGCCAATGAGTGCACAAGAAATGCTCCATTGTTTTTCTGTTGCCCTGCTATAGGCGTTTCCTACAGTCTTCTCGATCTGTCAGACCCATCTTGTGTGCGTGTGTCGCGATCAGAAACTGACCAGTTAGTATTCCCATCGTATTCTTAAATTCTTTTCTATCGAGTGCCAATAGGAATTTTGTTGACTCTGGAATTGCTTGCAGATGTATTAGAGGCCCGCTCTGCAGCTTTCGCAATAGCAAAGATCTCAGATTGAAATATAGTTTCCGGCAAAGCAAAGACCTATTGTGCCTAACTCTGGACAGTATATTCCTTCCCATCGCCCATTTTCGAGCCATCACCTTTATGCCAGCCATCTTTATCTATGTTTACTTTGACACGTAGTCGGTGATTGCCCTACCACCATTACCCACCAAGCTATGCCCGAATGTTCTATATGTAAATGGAGCCAGTAGTCGTCCTGCAGTTTTTGTTACGCAGTTTTCAGCGAAGTGATCAATAGGATGGCAGGTTTAGTACCAGTTCAATAGCAATCGTTGGAATTGTTCTTAAAGCTCTCGTTATACGTAACGCAGCAAGCTTCTGAACACTTTCCATTGGCTTCCGGTAGGTGAATTTCCGTACGCCTGTCCACCATACTAAAAAGGCAAAGTAAAAGGCATTTATGTTTTTCTACAAAACTCGACTTACGTATTTCTTTACTGGTTCGATAGCAAGGCGAATGGCACTTTTGGTAATCTCTACCGCTATTTCGTTCCAGAAGTACCCTTGTGGCTTGGAACTTCCAATATATGCATTTTTGATCCGTTGGTGTAGATGGTGTAAGTTCCACTGGCGAGTCACATGCTGCTGCGCCATCGACGCTATATTAGTGTGACTTCAAACCTTTTCTCTCAAATAAAGTATTTGGCCCTCTTCAAGGGTTTTCTGTATAGGATTTCGCTGATATGTGTCCATCACACCAAAGCACCGCAAAGTTAGATTGACTTGACTGCCGCTGCGTAACACCAAAGTCTTTTTCTCGATTTCTCTCTTTCACATTGAGTTCCCACATCAGTCTGCCATCCAAAATTACTGCCAGGTACTCGGTTTGCCTAGTTTACTGTCGTAGAAAAGTCTGCAGGAATACCATATTGAAACTTATTGATCAAAAACAGTCGAGGAGAGTCACAAAAGAGCTGATATATAGAAAAAGACTCAAACCAGATTAGCAATGGAACAAAGACCTCCCTAAACACTTACTCTTTAATTTTGTTCTTTCGTAACTCATGTAAGGATGAAAAATTGGAAAGAGCTGGCCATTCCTTTAATACTTTTAATATAAACCTACTTAAACTTATATTTTTGGATTGAATATAATAAGTCCCATAAAAATACATAAGTTGAATTAAAGGTCTTTATGCTCGTGATATAAATTTCAATGTATAAATTTCAATGTATTAAAGACCGAGCGTCAGGCCTCTATGAACTTGCAAGTGAAAGCAATCAAGATTCGCTTTTATTGTTACTGTTGTAAATATTTGGCCGCAAAAGATTCAAGTGGCAACACTTGAAATTTTCTCAACGACAATTTTATGGAGTCGCTAGTGGTATGTAGCCCCCAACTGAAAGCTAACGGAACTATAATAAATGCAATAAAAAGGAACAAAATGGTGAAGGATAAGTAAACGAAATGTGCGCAAAGCAAAAGGACACTTCTTAGCGCGACCATATTTCACATATGAACACTCAATTGGACGGCCAGAAGCCAAACAAACGGTTTTATTTGACGCCAAGCGTTTGGCGTCTGCACACCCAGTAGAGAAACGGAGTAGTTAGGAACCACTTTGAGATTAGAGTCAATAAGAAGCAGAAATAGTGTGCTTAGATTGGGCTAAATGAACGATCCCTTGACAGAAGTCAACAGGTATCTTAGTTGGTTAGATTAACGGCTTTGCTATTTTACTTGATAGCGCGTCCGACATATTTTTATTCCTACTACATTCCTGAGCAGAAAGAATTTTGTTTCTTTCGGTGGTGTGGATCAAAAATTGACTCAATTAGGTGCTCCGGCATCCATAACTAGAATAACGTGACAACAGTTCACGATCTCTCTCCACTTTTAACAGACTGCCGCTTATAGGTGCCTGAAGAAACTGAGATAGTAGGTATTTTAAAAAAATGCGTGGATCATATCCTGCATGCTATATTGAGTTTTTAGTCAAACAAGTGGGTTATCGCTGGCACAGTGTCTACTCTGTAGACCTCCATGAACCCTGAAATCGAACATATCGAGCTAAAAACAATGGTAAAAAATAGTTCGACATTCTTGTAACAGCATTCACTACTGGGTTGTTTACCACGCACAACGGTAGCGTGATTAACCCCAACACAGTCATAATAATGCTACCAGATTTCGCATTTATTTCCTGCCAGATCTTCACTTAGTCGCCGAAAATTGTACGAAAGTAAGAAGAAAAGTTGAATTGCACATTTGCAGTCCATTCGCTTAAGCAGACAGTGACAAATTTTATGAAGTGCTCTTACATATGTACATATGTACCCACACACTATTAGCACTACACATACTCACAAGCATATATGCATATGTACGTATGAGTCTTCGTTTGCGCACGCGATTTTTTATATTCACACGCGTACACTTCGTTGGCCCGAAATCTCAAGTGGTCAATAAAGTAAGTGTCATTTGCCCGGAATGGCTTTAGTAGAAATTCAGTGGAACCCTTAATATGCGCCGCATAAAAAAGCCAGCACACAATTACACAAATATCCAACAATTTCTCTGTATATCCACACATTCTGCGCCGAATTAGAGGAAGCGGTCAAACGGCAACAGGAAATGAATGCGAATTCCGTTAGCGCATATGCTTTGTTATAAAGTGCCATTGTCCAAATGGTCTTTAGAAGCGGGAAATTTGAAAGCAGAGAGACGCCACACCGAAAACATGGTATGAAATATGCTCGTGTATGTGCTATGAAAAAATGGAGAAATTCGGACGAAGAGGAAATTGCACTAGGTACGAAATATACTCGTAACAAATTGTGTTTAGTTTCCCTAATGCAGACGGGTAATAAAATTGTGTTAGCAACTAAAAGAGTGGAAAATCTTGTACCTAATTTAAAACAATCGCATTTGTGAAAGGGCATGCTATAGCGGTTGCTTCTCGCAAGTAGTAACTCTTAAAGAGGATTACTTCGTCTTCTTCTTTATTGGCGTACAGAACGCTTACGCGGTTATAGGCGCGTATACAACAGCGCGCCAGACGTTCTTCGTTTCCGCTGTATGCCGCCAATTGGAGTTTCCAAGTGAAGTCAGGTCCTTCTCCACCAAGTCTTTCCAACGGAATGGAGGCTTTCCTCTTCTTCTGGTTCACCCGGCAGGTACTGCGTCGAATACTCTCAGAGCTAGAGTGTTTTCATTCATTCGGACGCCATGACCCATCCAGCGTATCCGCTGTTTCTCTGTGCGCTGTTGATGTCGCAAAGCAATGGAGTTCTTAAAGGCAAAAGGGAATAGCAGAAGCCCCTTATACAAATTCGAAGTCCGCTTTTCAGTTACATTTAATATATGGATACTTTTCACAAGATATCCCTGATTCCCTTTGTCTATAGAGCACTCCAAGCAGTGACTTTTTGAGAACGGAACGGTATGAAAGGCATCCCTGAGGATTATTCACATTACCGACTCTGCTGGTGACTTTCTACGGCATACTAGATGCAGCGCGCGTTGCATCGCGTGAACCGAGCCTTTATCTTCCATTCAATTTCCGCACTTAATATCGGATCCTCGATTAATACACCCACAATACCATCGTATTCGATTGGCGAATCGGATTCATCATCTTTTCTGATAACTCCTTTCTGTTTTCTTTACACTCATGCAAATCAATCGCTAGTTCGGGTTCTTCTCTATCGAAATAAACTCCAGCCTCAAGACTGTTTCCCACTTTTTGGTAAGACTTTTCCATATTCATAATTTAAGAACTTTAAGTCCTTTGATCTGAGTATTTCGACTTTACTATTTTTCGACTACCAATTACGCCTTACTACCTTTCTCAACTCAAATTTACTTCATCTATTTACATTAACACTCTGCCGGTTTTTTGTCCGTACTCCGCCACATACTAGAGCGTAAATAATGTCACCCGAAACTTACCTGAAACAGAAAAAACGGAGCCGCTGCTGCAAGCAAATACTTACGTTGAATTAAGCAGGGAAAAGCTTCAACGTCCATCGGATATTTTAACAACCTTAGTCAACCAGTCAACTAATCAGATATTCTCTTTCGTGCGGTTAGTGACATAGCTGTTGATCCTTTTTATGCAGCTTGAGCCGACCAAGGGTGAATAAAAGTTGCCAGCTACCGTCGAACTCTGCGGGTTCGTACGGATTTTGCGAAATTCAATTTACAACTTAAATGTGTTTATTTTGTGTTGTTTTGCTCTTGTCATTGCAGCGAAACTGAAAAATGCGGCGAGACAGTCCCTCATTGGCTTCCAAGTTGATGCTGTGGACTTGCGGCTGCCACTCTTCTGCCATACCACTAGTACACGTATTACTATATGCAAAAGAGCTCTAGATACTGCTATCAAGTTACTAATACGACAAAAGTATTGGCATGAGGAAATCACATACATCCATCTACCTTGGTATACAGCCGGTGGGATAAGTATATAGATTTGTAGGTATATTCATCGATATCAGCGCTGTGTGTGGCTTCCGGATTTCCTATCAGTGGGGAGCCATCAATTTTGTACCCAATCACTGCGAGCAGTTACCGTCCCACTGCCGCCTGTCGCTAAATCCAATCAAGTCCCACACGCAAGCGCTTACCGGGCAGGTGGCATACTCCAGCACATACTTCACATTGCCGTGCCGTGCCATCTAACAGCCGTAGCCCGTGTTGACTTGAGGATATTGGTAATTTATAAATAAAATGAGATTTTCACCAACGGTCCCTATCGTCGCTTCAATTGTTGTTTTTCTTCTGCCGATTACTTGTGTGCGATTGAATTAGCTTAATAGAAGTTGGCACCTCAAAATCACATATTTAAATTTGAAAATAATTCAATAAGGTTTAAAAGAAACTACACTAAGAAAATGGCAGCCTATACTTACGTGATTTAAACTTTTTTTCTCCACTTCTAATACTTTCAGAATTTCATTTCGGAGATTTGAATTTTCTAATCGAAGATTTGAAGCTTAACTCCAGTGCTTTTAAAGTGCTTTAAAATGCTTTTGAGATCTGAGTCTACACCCGCACACATGGACTCCAACTTTTTTCCACCAAAAACCACCACAGTCAGCTACGACCTCTGTTCTAAAAACTTACCGATCCAAACGAGGTTAGATCTCCGAAAGTAGAGCCCTTGGCTGGATAAGCGCCAGGTCAATGTCGGAATTGTAACTTCTTTCCGTTGCTGTTTAACTTTTACATCTCGAAAATACCTCAAACACAAGAAGGAATTGTTATCAGCTCGTACGCTGATGATTTCAAGATAATGACGGGGGGCAATGGAAAAGATGTCATCTGATCACACGTAAACAACTATCTCTCTGACCTTTCTCGCTTCCTCGCTGCACGCAACCTAAAATTCTCCCCCTTTAAGTCCACAAATGACAAAAAAACGTTGTTGGCAACATACAAGGCAATCAGCCGGCCGGTCCTTAACTATTATACGCCGCACAAATATGGTCACCTGGATGCAATGAAACGCAGACGTTGATGCTAAATATGTGTCAGAGCACTGCACTCTGGACGACAACGGAATACCTCTTGAGGTCTCTAATCGAACACCTGCACAATGAGGCCCGTATAATCCCAGTTAAGGAGCATAATGAACTCCGTTCCAAGCCATTTCTGCATTTAGAGGTCCTTCCTCAACAACCTCGACGGCATAAAGCAATACGCCGACCAGACTTCGAACGCAACAAACTTCAGACATGCACTGACCGCCACTCACAGTGGAGCCATTAACAACTTCACGAAGTCCCTCTCAGTAAATGGCATACTTGGGAGTCAATCCACCACCCATGCAGACGACGTGCTCGAGTTGCCGCAAGAATCGAGAGCGGCGCTTCGACACCTTCGTTCTGGAAACTGTTGCAAGCTAAACTCCCACTTATTCAGAATCGACCCTCACCTATCAAATTTATATCCACGGTGCGGACTCCTTGCATGACACTAACCACCTCTTTGCATGCCCTACTAACCCTACACATCTGGCAACCATCTTCTTTTGGTCTCGAAACAACACGCTTCCTGGGTCTACCATTGGATGACCTCGATGGCTTCTTATCGAATCCTTATCATCCGAACGGGGACTAGATAACCGTTACAACAACAACACGACCTTTGTTTTATACAGCGCCTTTGACATTGACATGCATTAACAAAGGATGCTAAGTGTCCTGAAAGTGGAAAAACACTTAGCTTAGCTTCCTCAGTCGATACAGATCTATGGAAAAGCAAAAAGAGATCCAAGTTTCCGCAAAAGAACATTTCCTATAAAGAATAAAGTATTGTGTTTTGAATTGGATGGAAATGTTTAACAAGGCAATTGGAAACAATTTCCGAAAGTCAGAATAAATTCGCTACCTCTCCGAACCAATTTCGGTTATGAATCTTCATTCTGAATCCCGGGAAATATTTCCGCGTGCTTTACATTTTGAGAGTAACATCTCCTTACATTTTTTAGGATACCCGTTAGCTTTACGACAGTTACTACAATTTGTAATTTTTAGCATTCAATAGGATCACCAAGTTTTGTTTCAACATACATACATACATACATACATATGTATATAATCGCATTAAAGCTGAAATCTTAGCATAAATATGCGACAGGGAGAAATCTTTATATTATATTAAAGTTATGTGGATTCAGGTTCTCTTACATACTGATGTTTCTCTGTTATAATAACGGTTTTAAGCAATTGCTCATCCAAATCTAAAAATTCAATAATACTTCTGAGACATATGTCGATCCAATCGATTATGAACTCCATGGATAGAACAGTCGAAATACTGAATGTGAGCAGAAAGAATACGCCAATTCCGGTCATAATAAAACCAAAAAGCTGGAAATTAAAAACAAAAGTAACCAAAAACACTAGTCAAAATAAATAAATAAAAAACACATGTATTTGGTACAGACTCACTCCTTTACATAAATAAACTGTCGCGCTTAAATTATATTGCTTCAACATTTAAGCTCTAAAAGAGAAGGGCTTCTTTTCGGAATCTAATTGATGTGATTGGCCAAGCAAAATGATAATAGTGAAGATCAAAAGTGCGGTAAACAGACAAAGGGTGAACTAGAACGAATTTTGAAGGCAATTAATAAAATATTACATATGTATTATATATATATATATAGACATGTATGTATGCCAGTGCGACGTAACTAATACCTTTTGTAGTGTACTCAGCCTTTGTTTTCCAGTCACTGGTGTTTCCAGCAAATTTCGCTCAATATCCATTTTTTTTTCCAATGTTACAAATACACAGATAGTTGTAGACAACAAATCCGATTTTTCGCTAAGAAAAATATTTAAGTTGTCTTGACTTCAATTCCGTCTGATTTGTCAAACGCACAGTTGAAAAATTATACATATTCTCAGAGCAAGCTTAGATATTAAGCTATCGAAAAGGATTACTTTGCACTATATGCGCATGATTCTTGATAAATTGTGAGATATAATATGTAAATACATACATTTCTTATTGTAGAATATTAAAGAAATCTACCAGAGATCATAATATATATTTTACAAATAGTAAGTATACGTATGAACCGATTGTTATAAAGTATTAATAATATTCTTGGCAGTATCAGTTATTTATTATAACCTGAACAGGGTATATTAAGTTTGCCACAAAGTTTATAACACCCAGAATTAAGCGTCGGAGACCCTATAAAGTATATATACTTGTATTTATAAATGATCAGTATGTTGAGCTGAGTTGATTTAGCCATGCCCGTCTGTCTGTCCGTATATATACGAACTAGTCCCTCAGTTTTCAAGATGACAGTTTTGAAATTTTGCAAACGTCATTTTCTCTTTAAGAAACTGTTCATTTGTAGGAACTGCCGATATCGGACCACTACAACGTATAGCTGCCATACAAACTGAACGATCGGAATCAAGTGCCTGTATGGAAAACTTTCGCATTTTACATGGTACGAGTATCTTCACGAAATTTCACATGGATTACTGCTTAAGGTAATAATATAATATCCACATATAGCTTTCATACAAACTGAACAAAGAGTTACTAAGGGATATGCACCTGTGAAGGGTATATTAGTTTCGATGCAACCGAAGTTAATGTTTTTTCTTGTTTAATATTGTTTTTAACGGTGGTCACAACACTCTCTTCCCTTTTTCTCTATCTCTACAAACAGTAGGTAGCTCAATCTTATCCAAAGCTTTCATATAGATTATAAAATTATATTTTAATTTTAAATATCAAATATGTAAATATAAAAATCCTAATCGAATGCTGCCTTAACGATCGGACTAAACTCTGCTTCAGTCTGGCATGAATATACATACGAGTACTACGTATGTACTTATTTCCACTTCACACAGAATGGTTTTGGTGCTCAATGACATGACTAGCAAGTTCCTCGAAGTGTCTTAAGGCCTGTCGCTTCTTCTCCAGTACCAAATTGTCTGATAACCGGATCAATATCAATATTGTAAGAGTGGCCAGTATTCCCAAGGCGAAGAACACAATCTATAATGAGTTGATACAAAATTCACTACATTCATCTTTGTTTTTTTATAAATAAGTTTATGGTTGTTTTAGCTACTTTGTAAATTAATTTGAGTCTTAAGTTTTCGATTGGCTCAGCGAGATTCCCTTCTACATCGATATCCTTATTTCGTGGCTTTGCCTTCATTGTGATCTTTTTTCTTCGTTCTTTTTGGTTTTCGTATTCTGAAAATTTCTATTTATTGTTTATTATTGATGCTTTTCACAAAAGAAGTTTGACTTTGAATTTAAGGTGTTCTTTGGTCAAAATAGAAGAAAGTAGAGAATATATTTCATATGCTAAAGGTGAGTACTGAATATGATATCATGTTTGAATCGTTTAACCTTATTATCCGCTGAGTTCTAAATCTAATTGGAGAACAATTTTCCAACGACATCACATTGCCGAAATTAATTCGCCGCATACTTTTCTTTTTCAATGTTGACCGGATGTCAGATTAATCTTGTCAAGTACGGTTGTCACGAAGAATACCGTGATTAAATCTCGAAGACATATGGTGCGGGAAATAGAAGACCATGCTAACTCTAAACAGCATAACAATCGACCCCCATGTGATATATTTATCTCTTACTTTTGAAAAAACTAGCAACACTATGGGTGCCTGATCAACTTACTCCAAACAACAAGCGCAATCGTGAGAACCGTGCTATGGAGTTAATTCGTCGTGACCGTCCACAAAACATGCGTTCACTAGTAAACTCGAGAGAATACGCAGTGGTACAAATTGTCAGCGTAGCAGTTGAAGTGTGAGAGGATAACGGGATGCCTCTCCCTGGGAACCTTAATGATTCCGGTTTCCCGAAAACTGACAGCAAGATCCGCAGAAATACATCTGCCGGCTATGCCCACGGTTCCCAAATGTAGAATGGCATTAAGTCCTACCGGTGGTGTAGGATTTACAACACCACTTATCCTAAAGATAACCGCTTTTTGAAGATGATCTAGCTGTTTAGCAAGTATGGCTTTACCCGAATGCTCTCGACGCGACAAATACATCATTGAACAGTATTGGCATACCCATGGTTTCATAAAGCCAGAGCACAACTTTTGGTGAAAAACTATATCGCTTCCCAAAATAGCTCATTTATAACATTATAAGGCAACCAGTGCCATACTTACACTCTCCTCAACTTGGGTTTCCGTGACAGCTTTCATCAAGGTTGAGGTACAAGTACCAAGTACTTTACCTATTTGATAGAGTGAAGTTGAGACAAATTAAGGAAGAGTGTAACCGGTTCAACTAACCAGTTCAGTTTTATTTGGATTAACAGCTAATCCACTTCTTTCTGCCGATCTAGCTACCACATTATGATATCCTTGGGTTAACCACTAACGATATCTATGAGTTTCTTTCAATCATGAGAGCAACATCATCTGCATATACTTGCACCCAAGAGCCTCGTTCCTTGAGTTGTTTCCATATGTCATTTACCACTAAGATTCCGAGTGAGGCAGGTATAACTCTATTTAGCCGGATGCCTTCGTTGACCTATTCACTTCGTCACCTCAGTTCTGTCGCAAAGAAGACAATACATGAGGTGTTTGTCTTCGATTCGACCTGAAACCTCTCTAGAGGGCTCACTGTCGAGAAATGTCTTATGCTTGAAGGCTCCTTACAGTCATAATACAACAGCGTGCAGAGCAGTGTCCTGCCTTTGTCGTAGGCTTCTATTATCTTGTCTCTCGGTATACTGTCACTGATGTGCAGGTCCATAAGCTTTATAGCTTCAAGACCTAAAACCATTGGCATTTATATGAGAGCTCTTTCCGGCATTCGAGATGAACGGAAAATCTACATGTCTCCAAGCCTGGTGAATATAGCCTTATCTAACAAAGCTTGCGTCAATATATTTACGTAGGGGCCTACCACCTGCATGACACCTTTATTGTTCACTGAAATTGTACACATATAATGAACTTATATGATTTGATTGCGCTCTCCAGAAGATCTAATAAAGCTGTATCGCCCTCCTGAATCCCTCTAAGCGTCACTTCTTTACTGGACTAATTCTCCCCCCTACTCAAAGTAAAATCTCCATCCTCATTGTATATATATATCCCATAAAAATAGGATGTTTTGCAAGAACATGCTTAAGCCTTGAGGATTCGTGACACCCTGCTTTTGCAAAAGAATCTCCATGAAACTCCTTTGGTCTTCTTTATTGCCGACTTACATATAACAAGCGCCGTTTTATTCAGTTTACAGTCGCCGCTGGAACCGCTTTTGCGTATGTGGACTTCCAACATGACAGGGCAACGTTTGCTAAATACCTATCAGACCTCCCACGTAGCTTTAGTTGAAACTTGAGTATAGACTATTGCTTAGAAATTGGTCGAGTTCAAGCCCATTAATATAACATAGACATATATACATCATCAATCACGCTTGAATCTATTTAACCGCGAATATATTAATTCATTTACTATTTTTAAAAAGCGAGGCTTTCTAATGTGAAATGTTATGGATGGCCAATTAACTCTACATATGTATGTAGATTTGTATTTTTTCAATGAACTAAATACACGCAAAATTATGTCATATCAATTTGATTATTATCCATGGAAAAATCTATCCTGAAGCCTCATTCTTTCTTTTGTACACTCCGAACAAAGTATCCATAAATCGTATAAGCCACAAGGCAATTACAATAAGGCTCACTGCGATTAAGCCCGTTAATGCGAAACCAAAAATCTATAAAAAGTAAAATATATATTAAAATTTTTAACTCTCCGATTCGATTGCTTAGCTAGAATGGACTCACACAATTATTAGCTCGAACTAGAAATTGGAAGATTACATCACGCCTGTTACTGCGTACTGAGCTTCTTTCTAAATCCAGCATTACTAAGAGAAATTTGTGTGTAAAATAAACTCAGAGTTGGTAAAAAATTTTACAATCGTAACAAGTCTTCGCTTAGGTGCGCGGAGCCATGTTGGGTGGCGTGTGGCTTCGACTCAAAAAGTAAACCGTTTGAGAAGCGTATCAAAGCGTAAACAGTGAAAGCTGACGAAATGCCAATGAAGAAGAAAGTAACCTGAAAATATGAAAATATATACAGAAATACAATAATTCTCTAATTAATTTTCTTGAAATTGACAAACCTTTTGGAGAAGCGTTAACTCTGGCTTTTGCTTTACTTCCGGTGAACTCTGCTGCTCCAAAGTCATGCTTGGATTTTAGTGAGTGTATTTGTATAAGATATTTTTCTGTTCAAAAAGTTATGTGTTTCTGTAACAAAACAAATTTTACTCTTTCAAAATAAAATGTTATCTGACGTTATCTGAAATTCAAAAAAAATTTGAAGTAATATGGATAATTATGGAGAGTTGTCATTTATAGAATGTACGTATAATGAGAGTATGTTCGTTAAGAGCTTTCTTCTAGTTCCGACAGTAAGAAAAAACAATTTAAATGTAATAGCAGAGCGGCCGGTTAAGTCAAAAATCGGACTCATAGTTATATCCTCAATTATAAACATAGATGAATTTCATATCTAACAAGGCACCGGCTATTAACCTACCGAAAACCAATGGAAAGGGTTCAGAGACTCGAACTGAGCATAACGGAAGCGCTAAGAACCACATAGAAAAAGATGATTGGCATAAAGAGATGTTAGCTGCGCACGAACACATTAAAAATGAATAAGTATCGCTCGAAAAAGAAAGATATTTTGCCCAGACTTATGCATAAAGCAGCCTGCAGTGTATTTTTAAGAAAACACCTTTGCTACTAGGAAAGCCGCGGAGTCGCTAGGCTCTAATGTATCAGTAGACAAGCCCAAATTTAACATCTAGGTGGACAGTCAAGCAGCAGTCGAGGCTTTAACCTCGTTTCTCATATCGGCCAGAAGTGACTTGGAAAGCAGGATAGCAATGAAGAGTGTCGCCAAAATCCAGCGATTTCACTTCTGCCGCCTACCAAGTCACAAAGACATCGAGCAAAATATGCTAGTGTAGGAGATTGCCAAGAGGGGTATACAGATGTGTCACGAAAACGTGGTCAACATTAGGAAACCCATGCATTGCTTATACGATGATCTTGATTGGAGCATGGCAAGTAAAAACAAAACATAGTAGAAAAAGCTACATTGGTGCAAAAGTGAAAAAGCCATGTGTAAAACGGTTGATCGGAAATATACAAAGTTCCTACTGGCGTTCGATAGAAGGGACTGTAGAAAGCAGATTGATCACCAGGAAAAAAATGGAGCATCTCTTGTGCATTTGTCCCGCGTTGACAAGACTACACTTTAAGAATAAGGTGACGATAGTGAGGCCACAGAGTCTACTAAAATTGGCGTCAAGCGCAGGCATCCTAAAAGATGACTACTCATCTTGGACGTCGTAATAAAAATCCACTGGTATTATAAAGGACCAAAACTGATCTATGCGCTCCTCATTACTCTACCAGACTAATCTAGACTAACCTCATCAGTAAAGTAGCGATACTTTGTCAGTCCGGTGTTTACAACACAGAAAGTTATCTACTTAAAACAAACGGCAAGATAGTTTTTAAATATGTTGTAACTATATATAAATATATATACATATAAGTATCTCAAGATTTTTCTACGTAAATATGTACTATGTGGCTTGTAAAAGTATTTAATTTGCCTGCCAAAAAACCAGATTGCCCAAAGCAATTAAACACTTTTACGCCTCAAAATGGAACAACCTGACACCTAAAGCTGAATTCCTTTCACGCATCCGTATTCTTAGTCAGCCAAGCATATTTACAACATATGTCTATATACATATGTATACATAACCGTAACTGTACTTAAGACTTAGACAACTGGAATTTTATTACTCTTACTGCCGGTGCGTAGGTGTCCATGGTGTTGTTACTTAAGGTTCAAACCGCTACATTAATTTGTAGTAACAGACGCTTTCACTTTGGTGGTTTGGTTAGCTTGTTTAATTTAAAAAGTTTTGTAAAATGTTACTTCTGCAGCCGAAATCACACGTTCACTTAACTACCCAGTGAACGAAGTAAAGAATATTAAGTTAGATTGAGGATTTCTCAGAAGCTTATCGAATAAATGAATGTGATCCTTATTTCATAAGTATTCCTTAAAGCCTTAGGGTTAGAAAATGGTTAAGTAGACCTACACATTTTATACAAAAATGTTTCCTTCTTGAAGCTGAACCACAAGCAAACTTGTATTTGATTTCAATAAAGAGGTTTTCAATAAAGATTCGATTTAAAAAATTTTGTTGAACCAATCGTTACAACTCTATAAATTTTCAAGCATTGAAAGCGTTGCGTAAGGCATTCTCCGGAATAGCCTTGAGAGCCGAGGTGCATGCTGCTTGGATCCCCTCTGGCGTCTCAAAATGCTTGCCTTACATCGGCCTTTTCAGGCAAGGAAACAACATCTGGGCTGTAGGGCGGCTGCGTCCATCACAAGGTCATGAACGACAGATTTTGATAAATTTAACATCTAGGCAATTAAAAAAATACGACGGTCTGAGTTCAAAACTTTGCGCACACGAGTCACATTGTCGGTGTTTGTCGAAGTCGCAGGTCTCCTAGCACGGTCTTCTTCAGCGACCACCAAAACACGCCACTTCTTGCTAAAGCAACATTTGGGTAAGTCTCCTTGATCATATCGAACGTCTCTGTTGCAGACTTACCGAGTTTGAGACAGAATTTAATCACGTACTTCTGCTCTAATGAACGCTAAAATTTCGGCTTACACCACACACAGAAAAACGTCGCACGAAAATGTTTGTCCGGACTCTCCAAGTGCTCGGAAACAATTGCCCAGCCGCTCGTTTGTTAGCTAGGAACAAACCTTTTAGATAGATAGAGGCAGAAAACGACGCCACATTTTTCCCGCTCTTTTGACATTCCTCTTTAGTAAGGAAAGAACGATCCAGCAACGAGTTGAAATTATTGAAACTTACTATCGAAATTCGAAGTCAGTGGCCTCAACTTTAAGAGCACTACGTCCATTTTATAGTTGTCATAATCGTCCTGACAGATCAACAATTGAGCGTCTAGTGGATTTTCATCGAAAAATCATGTTATCTCATCATTTCATTTCTGACTGAATGGCTTCGTCAATAAGCAAAATATGCGTTATTGATGAGGCAGCAATCCACATGTGCTCCATGAGTTATTATTCCATTCCGAAAAAATCACGGTTTGGTGCGATTTATGGGCCAGCGTCATTGGGCCGTACTTCTTCCGTGTTGATCAAGACCGGCACGTTACTGTCAATGAGAATCGCTACCGCTCAATGATCTTATTCAAGAATATAAGCCATACTGATACTTCCAGCTTAAGAACACTGTCTAATTTCATCAAAGATCATTCACACAACAGTATTTAAATAGCTTACATGTTATACCAAAAATTATCAATAATTATGACGGCTTTCTTCTAGTAGCGCTTGGATCATGCATCATCTCCACTCCAGCTTTTATTTGGTCGACTGGGTATTTCGTTGCTAGCTGTATCCTTAGTCATCTGCTTTATACCTACTTTACCATATATTATACGGGTGTGTGGCTTTTCGTTGCTGCTGTGTTGTGGTCAGGGAGGTAAATCTAAACTTAAATAATTTCATTTGTAGTCTTTTACGACTACACTACTTAGTATTATATGACATTTAGCGGCTGTTCTTTTGCATTCATTTGTTCCGATTTTCCAACAGCAAGTATTGTCTGGAATTTATTTAAATTTATAGGCACAGATCACAGTTTCGTTTTTCTACTAAACAGCTGGTCCACACATGAGGTTATATTTACTATACTACTGACTAATACGTAAGAGATCTATTGAGCTCCTTGTTCTTAGTAAGGCTAGTAGTTCCCTACTTGTAAGGCTTTAACTAGTCACTGACAAATCGGTAGCCGCACTTCAAGGTTACCGCATCCACCTGCTGGAAAGAAGACCAAATAAAGTCATCTTAAAAAAACGCACTGATGTCATACTATTTGTGTTGGATTTAAGGCCTTTTATCTATAAGTTGGATCCAACTATAGCCGTTTTCTGGCTTCACAAAGGAAGAATTTATTCGAAATTATATCCAATCATATTCAATTATGTCACAAAAAACAAAATAAAATAATTTAAAAAAACAAGCTTTTCATTTCTTACGCAAAAAGTGCCATTTTTTCTACAATTGGGCTTCGAAAAAGTTTCATCATTTTGTATTGAGTGCTGAGACTCTTGGTTTTTTCTCTTGGTAGTCGAAGTAGATTACATCTTTTGAGCTCCATACTAAGTTCGACGCTTCTGTCCATCAGAGAGTTCACCTTTTTGTATGTAAATTCTCCTGTAAGATCCTTTTCCTCCTGGTGTCTCCATGTACCCCGATTTATCGATGTCAGAAATAACCCCTGAAGTTTCAATTTTTGCCTTAAAAATTAATCCTATGTAAACAAGCTTTGCAACTTAATCTGAGTTCAAATAATTTTACTTCTCCCACTAAGTAGTCAACCTTTCTCTCGAAAACTCGTAACGGCGACTCATCAGATGTTGCCATCGTCTATGCCTCTGCTCGGAGCAGGACGGTTATGGTGAGTGACTTGTAGAGTTTAGTCTTTGTTGGTCGAGAGAAGACTTTCATCAAAGACTGTTGTGTTCTTTTCGTTGGGGGTGTTTTTTTACCTGGCGCGTCCTAAACTCAGCGCACAACCCGGCGTAGGGATGTTTTTTTAGCTACACAGAGGAAATTTGGTCTAAAACCGGATCTCCTGAGCTGCTAGAGCCATAGGTAAAATAATTGTTTCTGGCGTTTCCCAAGTAAATGGCGCTCAGAGAACTTTTCGCTACTCTGGCTAGATCATGTTGTCCGGATAGATGGAAACCCTCCAGCTCTGAGAATATTTCGACGCAGTACCCGCCGCGGAAGCAGAGGAAGAAAAAGACCTCCACTCCGTTGAAAGGCCAGGTAAAAAAGGACCTAGCTACCGGTACAGCCTTCAGGATTTCAATTAACATCTTAAATCTTGTAAAAAAATTTTACTTTTTGCTGAATAGCCAGAAGTCGCTTGTTACCAAATCAGACGAATGCGGTGGTTGCGGAACGAGAGGAGTCGAGTTTTTGCCAAAAAAGTCGTGGAGACTGTTTAACATGGTGCATTGGAACGATTTTCGGATCAATCAAGACTTTACTCGTTTGAGACACAAAAGATTCTTCAAAATGGTTTAGCTATCAGCGAAGTTTTCAAGCACCAAATGTTAATACAATTACAAACATAAATTTACATTTATCCGGTAGCCGATGTGGTGGCAACACCAGCGGCGGCAACCTCCTCCTTGATGAGATCCTTTTTTAATGGACCCATGAATGTCATTTGTCGGCTGGTTTGGAAACTACCATGATCCAGCTTTGACGATGTGTCGATGAACTTGTATTTGATTTGTGCCAAAGCAGAGCGTTTGGTGTGCTTTAATAAGGACTTGCGGAATGTGAGCACATGCTACTTGGAACCAATGCAACAACCCTTGAGCATGACGAAATAATTGGTGTATTAGCATAATGGGGGACGGTGATGGCAGCCCTCTTGACCGGCACGTGGAACGGTGAAGGACACACGAGACGGATGCCCGGCTCCAATATTATTGATTTTTTGAAAGTGACCTTTTTCGGTACAGGGCGATGATTGTTCAGAGCGTGGTTCATCTTTAACGCGTTCACGTCCCACTTTGAACTCTTTGTAACACTTATGAACGTTTTTTTGTGCTATAGCTTGATTACCAAGAGACCTTCCGCAACTTTTCGATTTTGTCCGCAACTGCCACAAACAAACTTTAAAGCACGTTCTTTCCTCAACAAAATCAACCGTTGGAAAAACCGAAAAATTTTGAATACCGCTTGGCAATTGTTAAAGACAGTACTACTAACCTAGAAATAATGTATATCTCCAAATTTTGAGCAATAACTCAGATTCAGCGCACAACTGCTGCAAATGCAAACATTTCTAACTGTTTGTGCAATATTTAAATTCTGGATCATCTAAAATACCAGCTGCTGACCACTCAAAGCCAACTCGTCCAAAACTCGTCAATAATTCCGTTTCAGCACAAGCTGCGCTCTTCACAATTTCTTGCATTCTTTATTGCCTTTATTGCAATATAAAACTCAACGACTGTAATAGCATTGGGAATTTTAATATCTGCCAAAATGCAGCACAAAAAAACGAGCAGCAAGCACCGAGCCTTAAAAGAAGCATTTGCGAGTAAGGAATTTATATTTAAATTTTGTGCAAAATATATTGAAAATTTCCGAATTGTTGCGCAAAGAATGCAATTGATTCGACACTCGCCCACGCACGCACTGCTCGGCAGCACGGCATTGCTCGAGTGCATGCAATTGCACTTGCGATTGCAAACACCAAATCGACAAGCTATATTTATATATATATATATATATATATATGTATATGGATGGATTTCGGAGGTGTGCGCTTGCATGCAGTTTCGGTCGAAGTTGTGAGCATTCACACGCTTGTGGAAGCAACACGTCCAACAACAACCCGAACACGGGGATAAACAAGTCAACTTAAGCGGAAATTGAATGAGGAAACATTTACATAGCACGAAATGTGCAGCGTCCTTATTGGATTCATAGCAGATATATGGTATATAAACGCAGCATTAAACTGGATACCGCTGTTGGGTTGGAATTTTTCCACAACAATGACCACAACTTGAAATCGCACAGCAACAACGACAACTAAGGCATATTCGTCTAAAATACTAAACGCCACAAGCGAACGATTATCGCAAAGTGCCTTCACGCTAGAGAAACGTTAATAAAGCGACAGCAACATGTGATAGCTGTGTATGTGTGCGTGTGCTGCCAGCTTTCAGTTGCTTTGCGTCAGAATCTTATTTAGTTTGCAAATAAGTTTGGTAAAAGTTCTCGAAGAAATTCAAATGAAGACACAAAATTTACAAGGACCAAAGCGCTCCAACCAATTTTGGGTTAAAGCCCTAAAGACAATTTGCAACTGCCACAAAAACAACGCCACACACACACACACACACACATATATCGAAGAGCGTCTTAAGAAATGTAAAAGGAAACCGCTAAGCTGGAAAAGATAAACTTACACACACACGCAAGCGCTTGTAGTGCCACACATGATATGAATATGATATGCTTGCACCCACACATACTAATATATATATATATGTATATCCATTTATATATATATCTACATACATAAGTGTCTCACACACATACATGCAATGCTTCAATGTTGCGCTTGTATTCGTAAACATATTGTACACACTCGCTTTTGGTAAGCTTGCTGCTCGCTTTCACTCCCTCAGCTAATTTCTTGGGTTTTACAAAGCATCTGCACATATGTCCGTTTGTGGGCGGCCCCATTTCGGCAAGCATGAAAATTTTTTCTAATGAAAAATTTAAACGTAAAGTTTGTTTGAGAAACTTTTAATCTTCAGCATAATAAATTTGCATACGAAACGAATGAATGCCTTCAACCCCATTGCCAGTATGCGTAAATGCCGGATAAATGAAACTTACACACTTTGAAAATACAGGGTGTGGCAAACATTGTTCCAAAAATTTTAGAAAAAACAAGATAAAACGCTAACTGCGTTTGCACTGAAGCTATAATACACTTCACAGATTTGAAATACTCATTCCAGGAACTTGATTTTGATCGGTTAGCTAGTGTGGCAGCTAAAGAATGATCAATTTCGAGGTTCCCTACTTAAAACACAGAAGCTTCAAAGTAATTTTTATTATCATTCAAAAGTACATTATTTGGCATTTATATATTGGCATTTATATCTTTCAAATGTTGGCCGCAGCTACGACTCAGATGTTCCACCCTTTCAGTCCAATTTTCGATGACTCATTCATGCATTTCGTCTGATAACTGACGAATGACAGGCGTAAGGTTTTGCTCCAAGGCTGAATCGGGATTGTTCGCACGGACTCTACAGTTTAAATATCCTTAAAGGAAAAAGTCTAACGGTGTGATAGCATACGATCTTGGTGACCAATCTACCGGCTCAAAACGGAAATTATCTACTCATCGAAATGTACTCTCAATAAATCCATTGTTTGATGCGATGTATGGGAAGTGGGGACGTCTCGTTGAAACTAAATGCCGCCGAGATCACGAGTTTCAATTTCGAGCAGTCAGTTATCATGACGAAATAAAGGTCGACATTGACGGTTACGTTCAAACCGGCATCATTTTTGAAGAAATATGGATCGATGATTCCACCGGCCCACAAACAACACTAAACCGTCGTTTTTTCTGAATGAAATGACTGCTCTTGAAGCTCTTTAATTTACATTTCTTGCCAAATGCAGCAATTTTGCTTGTGTACATGCCCATTGAGGCAGAAATAGACACCATCACTGAACGAAATTTGTCTCGAAAACGTAGAATCTCCTTGAAACTTTTCCAGAGCCCATACAGCGAAGCTATATCGCTTGTGAAAGTCAAACGACTTCAGTTCTTGATAAAGCTGAATTTTGTTCGCTTTCACTTTCAGATTTGAACGTAAAATTCAACAAAACGTTCCATACGTCAGTCCGCGTTGCTACGAACGGCGTCGAATCGACTGTCCACGGTCTTCGTGTAACTTTTACTAGCTACATTTTCGCTTCATTTCCTTCACTGCGTGCTGGACGTTGTGTACTCGGTCGAACATTATCCAATAATGAATGCTAGGTCTCAAGACGGGTGATGATGTTGCGAATGTTATTCTCAGTAAGCGATTATGTTGACCATGAGTTGAGCGAACCGTGCAAATATTTTTTTGAATTACTAAGAGTTTCGAGTTACTTAGAAATTATACTTAACTATAAACTTTATGTGAAAATGTCTTCTTAAGAACAAAAGATATTCTAGAATTTATCACATGATGGTAATAAAATTGTTGGAGATCCATAAAATAATATAACTGCTCTTATTTTGTGAGTCCTATAAGTTAAAGTACTTTCAGATATAATTTGTACATTCTGCCTTATGACTTTTCGGTAGAGTTTAGGTTTACAATTTTTCTCTATAGAACAATCTTTCTTAAGAGTTTCTTCAAAAATTATATCTTAGAAATCTTCTCTGAAAATTCTAAGTAAATCCGACAAATACTTTGCGAGTTATTTGATAGCGATCAAATGGTTCTACGGCGCTCTGAAACCTTTGTGTACGTATAATACTTCAATTACTGTAACTCAAGAACCGCTCGGAAGATTTCAATGAAATTAATACCACAAGTGGGGGATGGAGTCATGTGTAGAAGTTCACGCAAGTGAAGAAAGTTTTCTGAGCGTCATCCACTTGGTATTGTCGAGAAATGGTTTTTTTACATATGGCTAAAGCAGCTCACGACTTCCAATCTTACACCAAGTATCCTTAGGGTAGCCAAAATAACATACGGTTGAAGGCAAGCTAAATGTGAAGAGGCAAACATAACAACTCCGCTATAACCGCACAAGCGGTGTTTACGCCAATAAAGAAGAAGAAGAATACAGCTTTTTTAAAACACGAAGAAAGGTTGGTCGAAGGTTTGTCAATTTCTATTTTTTATAAAAATGAAAATCAAGTACAAATTATCCTGAAGCCGTCAATATCTATTACTAAAGCTATTTCATTGTCCGATTTATTTTAGATGAATCTCGAAGAATTAGCTGTTGTTGTTGTAGCGGCAGAAAATATTTCAGTCTCTGGCCGCTTAAAAATACGGATCTATTCCGGTTACTCTGACTGTATTGGGAACGGTAATCGCAGGATAAGTGATGTCACCGCCAGAAGCTGCGGTTGGAACTGGAACAACGTTAGCAACCTTTACTTTCAAAATTATTAATTTTTATGTTTCAAATTTCTGTCTGGCTTGAGCCACCCTGTATTATGAATTATAAATACAAACACATGTATATGCAAACGAATATATTGACGGATTTGTGCGCTCATGTGTGTGGAAGCGTGTAGGTGTTTGCGAAACCCAAAAACTTAATTCGTTTTAAAAACACAAAGTGTAAAGTCTTATTACATCTAAACGTAACTTTGAATACCTCTCTAACCTCTATAAACGTCAAAGCGGTTGCATATCACTTGAGGCGGCCTAAACTACGCTCAATCGATTATACACAAGGTGGCTGTCGTAAAAGTTTAAATGTGAATCAATTTTGTTTTTTGTTTGCTTTATGGTCACAACTAATGGAGTAATTTACATTTTAAATATATTCATGCAATATTAAAAGTTGAACGCACACATGTGCTTACAAGAAGTTTGTTCTTTTAGCTAACACCAACATGTATTGGGGTATTCACGGTCGCGGTCACTCTAACTCTGTACTAAAGCTGCCAAAAACAATAAGATATGTACACTTGGTATAAAATACAGTTATTTCAGAAGCTTCTCCTAAGTCAAGCTGGAACTCAGGTGAGTGAATATTGTTTTATCTCTTAGATAGATTGAAAACGGGTCCCACGGAGCGTCAATTCCAGTTTTGGGAACAAGAAAAAATCACACGGAGCCAAGTTTGGTGAATGCGGGGTTGATCGATGATACTCATTGCTCTATTGGCTTTAAATTCGGTCACAATCGTAATACATGAATTTTTCTGCCTCAATTCCGGTTTTTTCGACGGATTTTCTCACGAAAACCCTTCAATTTGGCCAAACATAACTCTTTATTGACCGTTTGTCACTGCGGAACAAATTCATGATGCACTGAACCACGAATATCGAAAAACAAAGAGCACCACCTTGATTTTAGAGCAGCTTTGGCGTGTTTTTTTTTTTTTTTATTTCGGCTCATTTTTTCTCTCCATTCTGATGATTGTTGACTTGTTTGCATGTCAAACTCATAAGCCCATGTTTCATCAGCAGATATAATGCTGTCCATGAATGTGTGATCGGAATTCGCACGATCAAGCATGTCATGTGCAGTTTTCAGGTTAGAATAGTTTTGATAATAAATCCACTTTGACAGCTAGAGACGTCTGTCCGATATGATGCCCAGAACTGCTACGTATGGACCAAACGTACTGTCGCATGTCAGCAAAACTTCTAGACGACTCATATCAATCGCAGCCAATTCGCATGGTTCGTAAAAAGTATGACAACTTATATAATTCAACCATTGTCTGACAAAAGCTGAACAACGGAGGAGAAAGTGCCTAGATGTTTCCACTTCATCTTCCTTATTGCAATTTTGGCAAAGTAACTGTTGCCATATAGCTTGCGTCTCATCCTCACCTGACCCGGAAGGAGAGGTGACGTGGCCAAAGTAATGACAACCAGGTTCCGCTATAAGAGAAATATGTTCTTCTTTGATAGTATCGCGGTAGTACTTTTCACCTTCGCTGACTTGTGTAAGTGTATTGTCTTTGCGGCCGTCAAAATACAGCCCATAAACAGAGTCAATACTTTCGGTGTTTTGGAGCTTAACTCCAACACTCTTTTTTGCCCGACTAATTGCGCATTTGTCAGTGACAAAGCTAGCCTGATCCTCTGTTATCAAACCTGCTTTTTTGGCATCCAGAAAAGCATATGAAACAATCAAGACCGCTGCTCTATCACTTACTCCAAGTCTTTGGTCAGCTAAAGCAGTGTGTTCTAATACTAGTTTGTTTTGTTTGGTTTTAGAGGATGGAAGAGAAAATTCATCATCAGCATCGTTTTTGGAAGAATCTATGTACTCGACTACGCACATTAGTATTATTATGTTAATTTATGTATTTATACCACTCGTTGTCCTGTACTGTTTGTACATTTGATTATACCAGTAAGTTATTTTTATAACAGTTTCTTAATATTATACCATTTTTTATTTCATACCAGTTTATTTTCGAATCAGTTTTTTCTATAAACGAAAGCAATTTTTCTGTGTTATACCAAATTTTTGGTTATATACACTACTCTTATTGGTTTGAGACCAGTAATAACAGTAAGTTATTTTTATACCAGTTACTTGATTTTATACCAGTTTTTTATTCTATACAAGTTTTTGTTGGATCTAGATTTGCCTATTTCCCTGGAATTTATCCAAAAAATTGTTCAAATGGCCGAAAAAGAGAATAACTTGATAAATAGCCTGTTTATAGTATGTCTGGTGAGGCCCATTTTGAGCTAAACGGAAATATAAACTTAAAAAACTGCCATAAAGAAATAATACACCAGACAAAACCTCACCCAGAACGAGTCACTGTGTGGTGCACAGTTTCATCAAAGTGTATTGTTTGGCCGTACTTATTTGAAGAAAACGGTGTAAAAGAAAGTAATAAATTTTATTTTAAATATTTTTCTATAATTAAGTATATATGAAGTAAGTCGTCTCTCTCTCAATAGCGTCTGGTACCAGAAAGAATGAGCAGTTCCACATATAGCCACGCCGGTTATTGCGGACCTCCAGTCAAAATTTGAAAATAAATTAATATCAAGAAACTCCACTTCCCGCTAGCCTGCAAGGCCATCTGACCTGACTGCACCACATTTTCTTGTGTGAGGTTTGTCGAGTAAGAGGTAAACCCAGAAATCTGCCTCAATTGAAGCAGTCCATTAAATTGATGATTGAGGCAGTCCCGACTTCAACGCTTCAGGCCGCAATGAATACTATTCATATTACTTAGGTGTCTCTTATGCGTATCTGAGTATGAAGATCATTTAATGTCCATAATTTTTAGAAATACTTAATTATATATAAAACTTAAAATAAAATTTATTATTTGCTTTAGTGGCATGATTTGTACACTACCCTGTATTTTCTTATGACAGTCTATAAGTATAATACCAGTTCTTTAATCGATTCGCCACTGCCACTGACTGATGAATTGTATTTTTAATTGATACATCAGAATTCTCAGAAAAATTTCTTTTTCGTAATTGGGCTTTTAACTCACTGACGATTTTCAGCCAAAAACGAGTTTTTTTCACTTTTGAAAATATTTAGATAAAATTCCAAATTTCTAATTTCAAAAAACCTTTGGATCTCTACTAGATATGTTTTAATATTTTTCTATCCCAAAGATCCATAACCAATTGATCGACTTTTGGCATTTTATTAGAGTTTCTAGATGAGCGCCACATTCTTTAGGTAAAGACATCAAAAAGTTTACGAAGTAGCACTCGATAAAAAATTCATTCTACACTTTTATAAGGGTTCACCAAATACATATATGAAGGCTTCGGTGGCTGATCTTCAATGGCTACTCAGCAAGAACTTCTGGTATACAAGTTTTCATTATAACCCTGAATCTTTTGGGATTTTAGGGAGGTGTTCGTAAGCATAAAAATTTAATAGTCTTGTGTACTGTCAGTGGTAAGATCTTCTCAGCTCAGAGATTTAATTTCTTATATTTACCTTCAAAATGAAAATTGTGTTATATGGTAAGTGGATGGGGTTGTGGTGTGACTTCGCACAGCACATAGAAATGTCACAGCAGTACTAACTACTGAATTTGGTCGAAATTGATCCAGTAGGTCCCGAGATATGTGGTTTCAGCTAAACTTACATCGTCTAAAATTGACATCGGCTACTATGGCATACCCAAAATTGTGCTAAATTTAAAAAAAAAAATCAAAATCGGTAAACTTTTTTGGAAAGTACGAAAAAAAGTTCTGATTCGATTTTGTCTTCATGACCGTATCTTCACGAAATTAAGAATAGATTATTGCCCAAGGCAACTTTATTATATTTCAGAGAATATTCTTGATCGAACTTCTATAGCATATAGCTGCCAAACAATAGCTGCTTTTGTAAGGAAACTTCTATATTTCTGAAAAATATGCAAGCTTCCGTGCAACCGAAGTTATCTGTTTTTCTTCTTTTCTTGTAAGTCATTCTTTCACATCATTTTTCGGTTAAGCCATTCTGCCAGAGTTCGCTCTAAGCCATTCGCTTGCACAATTGCGTATTATCTGCGCCATCATTGCGAGCAACTTCGCTTTCAATCAAGACTGACTTCCTGAAACTACAACCAATCGACTTATACACTCGAACATTCATATGTGAGTCTTTTTACAAGGAAGGAAGGTAAAGCATGCGAACGCCACACATAAAAGTTCAAATCCATGTTAGTTGCTTCGTTTATTGCTGCGAATATCAGCTGCTGACTTGCCGCCGCCGGAAATAGAGGTTTCTAGCACGTTGCAAACGCCACATCTGACTGCAATCAACACCTTTGCCGCTGATTCGCCTCACTTCTCCAGCGAACTGAACGCTTTTCGAAATTTATGAGCAACACACAATTGAGAAGGTATAAATGCAGCGCCGCCGTATTCCACCGTTAAGAATGCGCGCAAATTGCCAGCCATGTGTATGGATACATGTGTGTGTGTGGCAACATTTTTAACACATTGCCATTGCTGGCGCTTACCGCTCGCTGCCGCCAACGCCGTTGCTGCTGCTGCGAGGATACACTTCCACGATTTTATTGGAAACGGAAACGCGCGTGGCAAGTAATCACTTAAATACTCAACCACATAAATTGAAAATTTATTGCGCTTTTCTATCACCTGCCCTTTCTCGCCGACTTCATTCGCCCACAATCACACACATTCACACGCAGGCTATGTATGGTAGACTCGTGTGCAGGGCAAGCCATTTATGTATTTGCTCCATGTATCGGAAATATTTTTAATTATCCTCCGGGAATTGCAACTAGGGCCACAAATTAACGTTGGCAGCAAGCAATATTCAATTTGAAGCAGCCAAACTATCTTCGCGTGTAGCGTTTACAACAAAGGAAGCAATAAATTTCACGTTTCGTATTGAGTGCATGTTCCATGGAATTGAAGGCAGTGCCTTCTCAAGAATCAAGTTTTTAACACTTTGCTTGTAAAGGAAATTAACAAATGAATACTAACAAGATTTCCATGTAGATTAGCGCGTGAGTATGTAATGCCGATATTTAAGACGGCTCAATGCTACTGTGCGAGTTGGGGAAATTCAATGGTGAAGTCTGGTAACTGGTACTTGGTACGTCTTTAAGCTCTCGCAGCAAATTTCACATAATTTTTATACCGAATATTTTCTTTCAACTGTGCAAAACGAATCATGATGGGCATAAATAGTAATATATATATCAAAATTATTACAATGAAGAAAACTAGCAACTGCTAGTTTGATCAAACAAATGTATACATTTTGATGCCTACTAGTGAGGTAGGTAAAAGTGCTTGTCCCCATGAACTCAACTAGCATACCTTTTACAGCTTGCTGTCTCATTTCAACGTTGTGCTCAAATCATTTGGCGCTCTCGATTAAACTACTTATATCCGTTATGCCTTTGGGGGCAGTTATTCCAGGTTTGAGCCTGCTGGCGCAGAGAAAGTAGAAAACGGTATCCATATTTAATGCAAACCTTCAGCTGCGCAAACTCATTGTAGCGCATGTTCTCCAAAATTCCGATACAGTAGGTGGAAGTGCTAAATACGGTTCCTGGATCTATGTAATACCTTAGTTCTAGCTTTATCAGACTTTGGTCATATCTGTTTCGCTATCTTGCGGTTGGTTATTGGATTTTCATCTGCTCTCAACTTTCTATTCAAAATTAGTGTAAAGCTCTTGTTTGATCGTTCCAGCGAGCTTGGTATTGGGGCCGCTTCGGATTCATCTCAAGAGGTACCTAGCTCAGCCAACCAGCGTAATTTTCTGTTGCTGAAAATTTTCCAGTGGCTAGGTACCCAAATTATGTAGAAATGGAGTTGACCTTGCAGTTTACTCCGTTGGACGTAATATGTGGCCTGGACAAAGCCATCAATGCCGCTGAGCTATCCATGTACATATATATTTGCTTTCTGCATCCTTTCGTAGTTATTCAATAGAACACAACAGGCCTTTTCTATACCCAGTACTTCCGCTTGCAAGATGCTAGCTTAGTTTGATTGTATGATAGATGGAGCCGCAGTCCGTCTTGGACCCGTCGGTACAGTCAGAAATTTTATCATCGTCCCCTACTAAACCTCTTCTCCATTCACTTTAACAGGGTATATTTATCCGAAAGTGGCTATTAAAACTACGGAGTTAGTTGAATTTACCCCCTAGAATGGTATTGCACTTGGTTTGTTTCTTTTGAATCCGAAAGAGCTTTCAAAACTTGCTTTAAATATTGACAAAAATCCTTCAACCTATTACATAACGGCTTCAGTATTTTCCTTAATGTCTGAAAGTGTGCCATGCGAGTTATTTTCGACACGATCTCACAAAGGCAATTTATTTAAGAAGGAAGTCGTTCTGAAGCAGGTTAAGATAGGTCGTTAGCAAATACTCCTCCATCAACGTACCCTGCAAACTTTAACCCTTCCGAAGAAAAGCTCACCGAAGCATCCTGTTAATGACACCTTCCCAACCATGCCTACTTTACGAGAATGAGATCAAGAACAAATCATTAGTTCTAGGCACGGTATTGCAAGAATCCGAACATTTCGGAACGAAGATAAAGTGTCCGAGGATTCCGGAATGCCCCGGCACACAATCATCATCATCAAATCAAAAATTTTTATAAGGAGGCACAACACTGTGCTGCTTCATGTAGATACCTAACGAACTACTAGATACGAGTATGTTGCGTAAAATTGATGTAACTCTTGCTTAGCATTATTTTATATCACCATGCCTCATCGGGTAATAGCCAAGATTTAGCATTTCCATGATGCACTTGTTCCAAGATTAGTGGAGATATATGATGAGTACTTATTCACGCTACTCACTTTTCTGATCCACATTTTCACATCGAAGTAGTGAGGACCATTTAAGTAAAGAATGCCGTAGTTGAATGTTGACTCAGTCACGCATGACATCGACGTATCTCGACGGAAGCTCATACTTACAAGACCAACTCGTTCGAAAGTCCTAAGATTTGATAGTGAGTGTAGACTTTGGAGTTTGAAACTGTCAAGCAGTTGTAATGTATTATATAGACCTTATGGATCTAAGCTAGAAAAGAACGCATAGAACTTGTTTTAGGCATTCTGCAGTTAAGTTTTGTAAAAGAAAAAAAGTTAATTCGTATCTAATATGACTGAGAACTCATCTAAATATCTACCTATATGACAGCGGTAGTGGATCAAAGCAGCTTTCTTTTAATAATATCATATAAGGTGCGCAACTAAGCTTCCGTGTTTGTCAATAGATTGTTCCAGCAGTTAGTGATTATCGATTATGATGTATGCAATACTCGAAAAAGTTAAACTAGACATTTGAAAAAGAAACTGCGTTTCCATATTAGTGTCTTTCATTATCTGTTTTCACTTTTGGATGTTAGATTTTTGCCAAGTAATCGTCATTTTCGGGAAGTGTTAATTTTCTCCACTCAGTCAAAGGAATCGACAGCTGATGCACTTCGAGAATTCCAAAATATTACTAGGGTACCGCCTCAAGTTAAACACCGTGCGTGGTTGGTTTTGTATCTTCAGACATGGCGATTTCGATATTAACGTTGGTCCGCATTAAGGAAGGCCAAATAACTTCGAAAACAGTGAATTGGAGACGTTGCACGATTAGGATCAATGGAGCGACATCGCTTCACTCAATGGGTTCTAGAAAAGTTCCAAAAAGATCCGATGTTTTCGAGCTCTTTTCGGGTATGTACAAAAGCAAAATTGCCGAATTTTGGTCGAAGAGTTGTTCCAGGAAGAACAACGGTTTGGTGTGATTTGTAGGCCGGTGGAATCATCGGTCCATATTTCTTAAAAATTGATGCCGGTAAGAACGTAACCGTCAATGGCGACCGTTATTGCGACATGATAACTAACTATTTGATGCCTGAAATTGAAGCTCGTCATGTTGGCGACATTTGGTTTCAAAAAGACGGCGCTACTTTCTACACATCGCATCAATGAGTGGATTTATTGAGAGAACACTTCGATGAGCACATAACTTAACGTTTTGGGGCGGTCGATTGGCCACCAAGATCGTGTTCCCAGTCGATATGCTCGAACGAGTCGTTGAAAATTGGACTCAACAGGTGGACAATCTGAGATGTATGTAGTTGCAGCCAACATTTGAAAGAGACTAAGTAAAAGTAAATCCCAAACATGTTCTCTCGAATGATAATAAACATTCTCCATTAGCTTTGAAGTTTCCGTATTTTTTTTAAAGTAGGGAAGCTCGAAATGGATCAACTTTTCAAATTCACGGCATAACTAATGAAATATCGTCTATTTTGTTAGGAAAAAATATAAATCAAAATTTAAAAGTTTTTGACGTATTTGCATAGTCCTCAAAAATGCAAACATTTTCTATTACTACATCACATACATATGTATGTATATCTGACCCTTCGTCCATAATGATTTTTTTAATCAAAAATTATGAAATAAATAGCATGTTATTTTCTGTCCCTCTATATAACGTTATTTAGAAAGAAAGGGACCCTCTCTTTCCACTTCATATCACATAATAATATTGTTTCCTTCCGTCGCTTTACGAATTCACATATTTACTATGTGGCAAATATAATTTCCAAATTTCAACTGATTTTACATGTAAAGCAACAAGACAAAAGCAAAATTTCGTAAATTCCACGACGTCATCAAGCCATTCATCGTAAGCGTTGTTCCGCTTCAAAGCGTCTTGGCAGCTGCTGCGACAAAACTTTTCCACGAAAATATCTTTAGTACGCTAATTTATCAGCGGCACCGCGGAACAATGGCAACAGCGACTACAACAACAAAAACGACAAATATATAATTCAAAAATTACAACAATGGACGAGAATGGAGAAAATTGTCTCATTAAAACAACAATAATAGCGAATAATTGAAGCGGCGCAAACGCCGGAGTCGACGGCAACACCGTTAGAACAATGCACACGAACAAAGCGCCGACTTTGTGAAACAGCGCAGAGCAAAACTAAAATTAAACAGCAATAACGGGAACAACAACAATAAATCGAGCGTTGTGGAGCGCGGGAGCAGCAGTGATAACGAGTAAACGAAATTGCCACCGAAACATTCACCATTGGCCTAAGAAGTCGCCGTGTATTGTCGTGAATTGTACAACGGAACTACGTTTTATGACATTACAAGTGAAATTTTTGCTCGCCATGCAGTTGCTTGCTGTCTGCCTATCTCTTTGGCGGCGACATTATTTTCGCAAATTTTATTGTTGATAATATAATTTCCTATTTTGTTGAACAGTTGCTAACTTTTGGCCGTCAGAAATAACACCTCAGCGGACAAGTGACAGCGAACCGGTACACTCACAACCCCGCCCCGCCCACTCAATCAAAGCGGCGTTACAGTGTCGCCTACTTGATATTGTATTTGTGGCATGAGCACTTACGCATAGGCAGGTGGCACAACGGTACAATCAAGCACTTTTAAGTGCATTTCATAGCTTGTTTGTTGTTGTGGGAGTACGAGTGCTTTATATGATTTTATAGCGGCCAACAGGAAAATAAATAACATTTGTTTAGGGAGAATTATAACTGAATATATAACTAGGATACCTACCAAATTTCATAATACTTAGTGGAAGGTTTCCAAACAAGTTTCTTACGGCGATGGACGTAAATACAAGATATACAGAATATGATGGAGACCCTGGATAAACCATTCAGTTATAATTTGGGCGATCTGAAGTACGCAACTTAGCCGTCCGAAGATGTCTCTATCGCAAAAGGCTAACATATCTCACAAGGTTACATTCCAAGTCGAGCTCATGTTGTTTTTGTTTTGGATCAAAAGTGAATACGGACCACTCACAAATGCCCTGAAAAGAGCCACCACCAAGAATAACATGACCAGGACCCGCGTTATCACATCAAATGGCGGACGGAGAGGGATGTCATCTCTTTATTTATTCGTATTAATATAATATGGTTTCAAATACCAATATATCCATTGAAGTGTTCGAAATCCTGTGCTTTATGGTGATTGTGTGGATAGGTCCTTCTTTCGCAGAACTTTTATCTCGCAAACTCGTACCACCGACTCATTAGATATCGCCGAGAGGGTACTTTACTTTTCAATTACCTGCTCAGTCCTACAAAGAAGTACTTAACACCTGCTGGTGTTGGTTCTGCTTAGAATTTTGAAGCTGACGTTGTTGTTGGTGCTAATGCTGGTTCCAAGACAAGCGAAATTATTTACGACTTTGAATTTATGACTGTAAATAATGACGTTAGAGCCAAGTCGCGAGTGCGACGACTGTTCCTTTGATGACAGGAAATATTTCGTTTTGCCTTCGTTAACTACCAGACCCACACACTTCGCTTCCGTATCCGATCTGGAGAAAGTAGAAATAAGGGCGTGGTTATTGAGGCGAATGATGTCAATATACACTCTTATAAAATATTGTAGCTTCTCTATTCAGCTCTGCAGCTCGAATTATTTTCTACAAGTGTAGATTAAAGAGATCGCACGTTAGGGAGCGCCGTGCTTGAAACCTCGTATGGTATCGAACGTCTGGTAGAGGACTTTCCCGATTCTGATGGAGCTTCTGGTACTGCTCAACTCAACTCAACACTTATATTCCAATCATCGGGCATGTTGTCGTTCGACCATATGCTACAAAGAAGCTGATGCATGCTCCAATTTTTCGCCGCCGTGTTTGAATAGCTCGGCCAGCAGTCCGTCAGCCCCCTCCATTTTGTTGTTCGTTAGACAGGTAATTGCTATTTGCACTTCTCATTGTCGGGCAATGCTTCATACATACTGTCACTAGATCACCTCTGGGGGTTCTACAAGTGTATGATCCGGTCTTGAAACCTTTTGTTAGTCGCCGCAACTTTTCTTTCTTCAACTGCACTCCTGAAAACTTGGATTACTACGACGTATAAAGTGGCGGCTTTTTCTCTGTTCACATACTGATGGTCACAGTCTTATAGGTATTCATTCGATAAGGATAAAAATTTATAATTTGAGGTTATATACATATCGACAGTCTTATCTTCAAACCAAGATATGTAGCCAAAACTGACATTAGCCATCTCAACAAGTTTAACTATTTGTAAGGGCCCTATGATCTGTTCTATAGGGAAGCAACGGGCCGGCGCTCTAAGCTGTCCAAGTGAAATTATGTTGGAATCCTAACCTAATCCAAAACTTTCTCTTCATTTTACGTTTAATATTGTATCGATCCTCTCAAGAAGAACTAATTTTGGTAATTATTACATCTCAGGGTCTGATATACACGGAAAAGGCGAAGAACTGTTCAGTAGGAACGCTTTTTTAATTTACTTTTAATGAGAGCGCTCTGCAACTTTTACAATAAGAGCTGCTCCAACCAGTAATCGGACGGGATCTTTGCTGCGCTACAAAGCTTAACCAACGGACTTCGGCCGAGGGCACACACGATCGGCTGCCACAAATTTTCGCTACTTTTCCATAACAGTTTTTCCATGAAAAACATTTATCTACTTTGTACCCCTCAGTTCCCCTCCATGTGCTCTATTGAGTGGTTCAAGAAATAGTATCTCATATAACTGCTTACTCAACAGCTCATCGTGCGGCCTAAGGCTGCTGAAAAATAAGCGTACTGATCGTAAACTTTTTCGTACTGCTTTTCAACTGCGCTGCAGGGATGCCAAGTCCACGCGTTCGTAAGTGTGACTGCGCTTTTTATTGTATTTTCATTTTTCGCCATTCTTTTGCCAAACAGTTTCCAAAAAAACTTTCGAACACAACCGCTGGCATCGGAAAAGTTTGTTGCAAACTCACTCTCCGCTCTACTTTGTGCCATTTTTTTTTGCGTTTTTGTTTTAGCTTGTCGCATGTGTTGCATGCGGCATTTACGTGCAGCGTAGCGTGGCACCGCGTTGTCATTGTTGTTGCTAGTGCGGCGTAATGCAGCGCCATTTGGCTTGTAACACTCACTATAAGCAACAACAACAACAATAAGAACAACAACAGGGCAACAGTGATGCGCAACAAAAGTTTTATGCAATTTGCATTGTGTTGCGATTTTGTGGCGACGGCTTCCCACTACATTCGGTGCTGCCGCGCCGCACCACAAATGAACTACACTTGCCACTAACGCCGCATCTTGGTCTTCGTCCTGCGTTGCGGTTGCGCTGCCATTATAAACATTTGTCGCTTTGTTTCAAATGTTGCAACTCATAAAATTCTCGGTGGCAGGCAAAAAGAAAGCACCGAAAACATCGAAAAACCCCAAAAATGTTGAAATAAAAATTAAAGCACAAACAACAACTAAATCACATAATTTTTGCCGCATTTGAGCATTTTGAGTTTTTGCATTCTGTTTATTGTCGAGTTGAGTTTCGAGCACCAACAATTGTCAACTAAATATTTCGCCAACGCCGCCCTCACCACAAAAATCCATTCCACACATATTACAAATGATTTGGTGGCACTGCCGCTGCTAGTGCCGCAGTGTTGTTGGTTGCTGTTTATGACGTTGCTGCCACCGCCAACAGTCATTGTGTGTCATTGTATGCTCGTGACGCAAAGAGTTTTAAGTGCTTTTCCTGTTGTCGCCTCAAAGCTTTTCACGACACAATTTTGAATTACATTTACCATTATTGTTGTCGGTGTTTATGGCTGGAAGCTTTCACAATCAACCACACACACACATATTTATTTATATATATGTGTATATCTATATATAAATAGGCAGTCTTACATATAAACATGATAAATTTATATGGTATATGTACATATATGCATAAATAGCGCACACGTGCCACCCTGTATGCGGTTGCATAAACAATAAATGCATTATATAGTATATTTTGGTATGTATTTAAAGTTAACTCTTTATGCCACTCGGAGTTTCCTAGGCGCCTTATGTTAAGCACAGCTGTTGGCTGTTGTCGCTTCGAGTAGAGATTTATTTCAGTGTATGTATGCATGTGTGCTGGCAAGCCGTTGGCAATGTGGCAGGCTGACAAATATAATACGATATTATTTGGTACTTAGTTGCTGTTAGCGTTTTACAAGCACTATTTAAATACATATCAACATTACACCAGAATAGTATCTTACCTGTATTTAGTTGATATTTTGGTTACAATTAGACAGCGAAGCAAATGTGGAGATTCCTGAATGCGCTGGTGGTCACAATAATTTCAATTAATTATAACGAATACAGGATTCGGAACACCATTTTAATTGTAATTTCGTGTATTCAAAGTCACTGAGAAGGCTTGATAGCGCAGTATGTGAGCAGCACAAGCTTTGACACTTTTACTGTATATACAGTAATGTGCAGAAAAACTGGTCAAGTAGTTATTATGATTTTACTTGTGAGTAAATTTGATATTCTTTATTGGATAGGCACGCACTTTCTACTTTACATATGTATGTAGTGTAGAAGTTCACGCAAGTGAGAAAAGTTCTGTGAGCGCCATTCATTTGGGAATGGCTGGAAACAATTATTTTACATATATATGGCTAAAGCAGTTCACGACTTCCGGTCTTAGACCAAGTATCCTCGGGGTAGCCAAAAAAAAAAAAAATTCTTTGAAGACAAGTTAAAGACGGCCAATCATTCCTTACAGGGTTGTGCGCTGAGTTTGAGAACCGGAACATAAACAAACACCCCCAATGAAAAGGAGACAACAGCCTCAGACGAGACATCCCCTTTTGGTGATGTTCACTGCAAACGTATTAAGGATTGTTTAAAGGCATGCACCTAGAATATCGGGTCCCTCAACTGAAAAGGTGGCGCTGTCCAGCTGTTTGACGTCCTCGTAAGAGTAAAGGCTGACATCAGCGCCATCCACGAAGGGCGATGGACGGGACAAGGACTGAGACGTGTAAGTCTTTGTGGCTTTACTGAGTATATGAAGGGACAGGCGAACTTCTCTCCTTCTTTAACTTCATTACTGAAAACATGGATCGCGGCATCATATAGACTATTCGTGGTGACTATTGTTCTACTCACAAGCCGATGGTCAAAGTTCAATAGGTAATCATTCAGTAAGGCTAAAAATCTTGAGTGTCCCAAGTTGTCAGCGTTGTATGGAGAACGGTGCGGATAGCACTTTCTCCTCCATTATCTAGCATTTGCAATACTGAGGTTAAAACATCTCAACTCAGGTATGCAGAATTCAAAGGCCGCCGTCGTGCAAGAAATAATATGTTTGAGCCTACGAATGTGAAAACAGTGATATGTATGGGCGAAAGAGCATAAAAATTGGTCGATGGATCAGTAACAGGCGGTAATTTTTTCGGATGAATTCAAGTTTGATATCTTTGCATCAGATGGCTTACACCATGTATGGAAAAAGTCAGCTGAACGGCCTGTTGGAGGCAATAGTACGTCAGCCAGTAATCAGGATGGTCTGCGGGATTCATTTATAAAATTGAACGAAGTGTCAACGGTACGGCGTATATGAAAATGTGGAAGAAAATTTGATTTCCCGCTTTTAAGAAATGTACGAAGGCAAAAAGACGTAATTTTATGGCTGAAAGAGTTTGCTGGCCTGGGAATAGCGCCGACCGAACACCTGTGGCCGATTATGATTATGAGAATATTGCAAACGGTATCATGCATGTACTGTCGCGAATTGGGGAGCATTCACTTCGACAGCAGAACGGCATTACCTATTACCCCTGATCTTGCAATCCGTGCGCTCAAAGCTGAAGTAGTGCTTGTTCTCACTAAAAATAACATCAAGCAACTTCATCATTAAACCCTCATAGCGGCACCCTTGACCTGCTCACATTGGAATTCGATCTTAAGGTTGGATCTCCAATAAAATTTTGCGTTCTAGCACTGGATATGTAGACCTCGCATGCGCATAGCAGATGTTGTTCAACGACAAACACCTGTGCGACTGCAAGATTATTGGCCTATAGTACAACGCAGGAGATCTACTGAACTTTTTGCCCATAGCAAAGTTCATCTTGCTGCAATCGCACTCAGGCACTTTCATCTTCATTATCCATGAGATTGAAACTTATCGATTGTCTTAGCTTCAGCGAACTTGAAGGTGTTAGCCATCTCTAGAAACTAGCTATAGACTGCCCTCCTTAGAAAACCCAACTTGCTTGTCAAATGTTGTTTGATTTCAAAAGTGTATCTGGCTATAATTCGTCAATAGGGCCCTGGACAGAACACAGGTTCTAGATCAACCTCATACACAAATAATTCGCTTCATGATTTCGTTCAAATAAAGTGTTGTTTTTTTTTCATTTAGAAAAATATTTTCTTAGCGTTTATTATCAATGAAAATATTAACCCAGTTTTCCCTTTTAAAAACAATAAGGACCTTTAGCATGCAAAATTATCACCACAGTGACTATTTCTGGAAAAAACCTGGAGTATATATTGAAGACATCTTGAAAAAATATAGTAAGCGAAGTTTTGGCGATTTGTTGTTGTTTTTTTATAAACTGAACAGGGTATACATATTTTATATGTGGGACAAAATATTAAAAAGTTCTAAAAATAGGAGTTTTTAAATTAAAAGCTGATTGTGTTTGGTATTGAAGTAAAAAAACTTAAAATTTTGCCGTATTATAAGAAAGCATATACATTTTTTAACGAATTTATAAAATGTTCATAATTTCAATATGCCATTAATCTCCATCATCTGCGTAATTTTATTTACTCAACATCAAAATCAATTTAATCAAAGCCTCTTTAGGCGCATACACAGCCAAATGCGGGATTTCACTTTGCAAATGCATTTCTACATAAACATAAATTTATTTATAATTACATGTATGTGTGTGTGTGGTTGGCTAGGCGCGTAGATGTCACACATAAATACCCATTATTGTGACTGTTTTATTTTAGCGCCGATTGTCCGTTTAATAATAAATTATGCAAATTCCAATCATGCTTAAGCTTATAGCGCATTTCAATTACACCTTAATTGCAAATATTTTCAGGCATTACCCATTTTAATTGGCATTCCATTGCGCACTCAAAGGATCAAATATAAATTGGTATATACTCGTACAAATGCCTATAATAGCTTAAGCGCATGCATAAACTCACAAGCTGACTTTATGACTCTATATGTATGTGTGTGTATGTGTATGCACACGTATTGAAATAATTTATAATTATTTATGAAATTATTAGTGTTTAATGTTTGAAAAGTTAGCCTTTAAAAATAGTTTAAAGCTAGGGTTGTTAAAGGGCTTACATATTTGTCACTTTGACATGGTGACTCCTTCGGCGTAGCATACATATACATACATACATAATAACAGAGGTATGTGCCGTCATAATCAAATGCACATATTTGAGTGAGTAAAATAATGTCATAACCTCAATATTAACGAAAACAGTGCGACCGCTCGTCAAAGACAGCAGCTCAGTATGGTTAGAACAGCAACATGCAGTCAAATGGCATGTCAATATTTTAATCAATTTCATTACTGACAACTTCACACCAACAACGCTCCTGCTGAGCAATACAAAGCTGCCACCCACACTCGTTCCGAGTCCATACTAACGACCTTTCTGTATGCACAAGCTGGTCAGCCAGCCAGCCGCTTGCTAGGTGATGCCATGCTGAACACTATGTAACAGTGCTTTTCGAATTCAGTATAATATGGCACCAAAAGCATGGATAATCGCGAGTTTATACAGACATTCTGCTTCTTCCTCTTTCTGGGTGTTCTTCTTTTTCGCTGTTTGTCCCCGATTGGAGATTCCAAATAAAGCCAGGTCTTTCTCCACTTGGTCTTTCCAACGTAGTGAAGGTCTTCCTTTTCTTCTGCTTCCCCCGGCCGTTAATGCGTCAAATACTCTCACAGCTGGAGTGTTTTCATCCATACGGACGACATGACCTAGCCAGCGTAGCCGCTGTCTCTCAATTCTCTGAACAATGTCGTCGTATATCTCGTACAGCTCATTGTTCCATCGACTGCGGTATTCGCCGTTGCCAATGCGTAAAAGATCGCAGAACCTATCTATCGAAAACTCGTATCGTCAACTCATCAGATGTTGTCATAGTCTATGCTTCCTTACCAAATAGAATGATGAGGGACTTATAGGAATTTGGTCTTTGTTCGTCGAGAGAGGACTTAACCTCTCAATCGCCTACTCCTTCCGAAGTAGCACCTGTTGGCAAGAGTTATTCTGCGTTAGATTTCGAATCTGACGTTATTGTTGTTGTTAACGCTGGTTTCAAGGCGGACGAATTTATCTAAGACTTCGAACTTATGATTCTCAACAGTAACGTGGGAGCCGTTTTTAATGACAAGAGATAATTCGTTTGCACTCGTTCACAACCAGACCCATTTGGTTTGCTTCCTATTCCAGTCTGGAGATAGCGGTACTAACGGCGCGGTGATTGAGCCCAATGACATCAATATAGCAGCCCAGCCGCTGCTCGATTCAGCTCTGCAGCCCGATTTATTTTCTCCAGAAGCAGAATGAAGAAGTCTTGTCTGAAAATCTTATTTGGTCTGATGGAGCTTTTGGTATTGCTCTACGTCAGTTTACACAGCCGTGATAGTTCTGCGGAGATTCCGAAATCAGACATAGCGGCATAAAGGCAGCTAATTTTTGCGCTGTCAAAAGCAGCTTTAAAATCGACGAAGAGGTGGTGTGTGTCGATCCTCTTTCACGGTCTTTTCTAAGACTTGGCGCATGGCGAATATCTGGTCAGTTACAGACCTGAAGCCACACTGATAAAATCCATTCAGTTTGTTGACGGTTGTCTTTAATCTTTCACACAACACGCTCGATAGAAGCTTATATGCTTATGGCTTATATGAGGAGGCTTGTTTCACTGTAGTTGGCGCAGATTCTAATCGTCGAGCATACCTTCGTCCGAACATATGTTAGAAAAAAGCTGAAGCATGCTACTTATCAGTTCTTCCCGCCGTATTTGAATAGCTCGGCCGGCATTCCTTTAACCTGCGGTGCTTGGTTGTTCTTAAGACTTTGTATTGGAACTTCTTCATGGTCGGGCAATGAAACATCTATTCCATCGTCATCGATTGGGGAATCGGTTTCGCCTTCTCCTGGCGTTATACTTTCACTGCCATTCAGCAGGTTGGAGAAGTATTTTCTCCATAATTTCAGAATGCTCTGGGCATGAGCCACTAGATCACCTCTCATAGAGTGTACTCCGGTATTGAAGCCTTTTGTTGGTCGGCACATCTTTTCGTAGAATTTTCTAGTCTGCTTACTATACATATATACTATTGTGCTCATTTTGACACCTGTTAACTTTGCGGTATTTTACTATATGGTGACTTTGTGATGATCCTTAAGCTATTGCTGAGACTCCGTTACATTCTCAAAAGTCAATTTTTGATGAACGCTATGGGTAGAGAGAATCATCGGTCGTTATTTCTTCAGAAAATAAACCGATCATAATAATACAGTCAATGGGGTACGCTGTAGAGCCATGATTCAGGACTTTTTCGCGCCTGAATTGGGGGATGTTGATGTGAGCGTCCTTTGGTTCCAACAAGACAGCGCTATATGCCATACAGCCAACGAAATAATAAGTTAACAGAAGGAAAATTTTGATAAGTACCACGAACATGCAATTCAATATCTCCGCACCATTTTTTTGTGGTTTTATGTGAAGCCGCTTATCAACGCAGATCATCCTTAGACGATTGACGCTTTGGAAGATAATTTTTGGTGCGTTATTGCTGACATTTGGCTTTAAAAAGTGGTCAAAGACTTTATCGCTCGACTGAAGTACCTTCAAAGGGTTTATAGATTTTTAAATACCGAGAAGAGCCACATTTCAAAACAAAAATTTTACAAGAAGAGATCTCTATTAGCCCTTGTCATGCAATTCTTTTGCTATGGTTATGTCTGTATACTTTAAAAACTGCGCCTTTGCAGCTGAGTGTAATTTATTTTACATTCACCTATGCAAGTCCACTGATTGCTGCAGCACGTTGAACTGTCCGGCAAAGTGTTTTCTGCGTAGCACGAACACACAAGCGCACACCGAAGGTGGAACGCAGGGAAAGGCGAGTTGAAGTGAAAAGTGTCATTACGCCAGTACAAAGAACATTGATGAATCCATGCCACTGCACTTGTGCTGCCACATGGACATGACTGACTGCCATGCCCAACACCCACTGTTTGCCGCCACCGTATGCAATTTTCATTGACTCCCGTTACTATAATTAATAATGTCGTGTCAGGTGCATGAAACGCGCATCGAGACCTTTGTACTTGGCAACACGATGATGAGCATATTGTTTGTAATTAATTCGCAATCACAAAGGCAAAAGCGTTAAAACATACAAACATGTATGAATGTATGCACATATGCTGCATATACATATGTATGTGTGTTGGTGATTGTAATGAGTGACGCCGGTTGTTGCTCGCAACGATTGAAGGAGAAGCATACAAATATTTTATTAATTACTCTCCATTAAAAATTAAAAAAGAAAAATCATTACAAAGTGGTCATGTGATGAACGCGAAGTCAGTCCGTAACTGCTTGTTGGGTGCAATATTGTTTGCCACACCATTGTTGAAACCTTGGGTATAACTTATTCTAAGTGGAAAGCTTTTTAGTTTTTCGATACAGTTTATCGAAACAAAGAAATTACAATATACTATGGAAAAAAATTTAAATGAAATAAAATGGTTTTACACCAGATTATGTCACCTCTCCGATTAGCTTAAAAAAATTTGAAGATTGGAACAAAAAATTTGGCAAAATTAAGAAAGGGCTAAGTTCGGATATAACCGAACATTTTATACTCTAACAAATTTAATGGACCGAAACATCTGCGGTTCTTTGCTGAAACGAAATGGAGTCGGACCATTCGTTTCAGCAAATTAATACTATCTCGCGAAGAGACCAAAAATAGTTTCACCGACATACTACATGAAATTCAAGGTGAATACAAAGCCCAAATATCCAAGAGAACAATTGCCCGACGTTTGGTCGAATCTGGATTTCACGGCAGGGCAGCACGTAGGAACCCACTTCTGACTAAAATTCGTAGAAACGACGCGTACACTTTGTCAACTCTTATAGGTCTAAGACAACAAATCAACGGAGGTATGATTTGGAACGATGTAACAAAAATTAATCGCTTAGATCCTGTTGGTCGAAGATATGTTCGCCGTCCAATAATTCAAGAATTTGACCTTTGCTATGTTTCACGCGTAGTTGCGTATGGTGGAGGATCAATCATGGTGTGTGGATGTTTTATTTGGAATGGTGTTGGCCCATTCCATAAGATTGATCGAGTTTTAAACAAGGGGAAATACGTCGACATCCTAAAAAATGTCATGTTGCCATGGGCTGAGGAAAATTTGTCTGTTACAAGGAAGATAACAATTCAAAAGCATACGTCTAAGTTGACACAAAAGTTTTTTAATGAAAATTCTATCAATGTTTTGGCGAGGAAATCGTCCAGGCCAGACTTAAGCCCTATAGAACTTCTCTGTGTGATGTTAAAAGAGCCATATGCACCAAAAATCTTCCAAATTTGGATGTTCTTTGTGATGAAATTAGAACGGCAGGGCAAGCTGCACCAATGGTGGGCTGTCAGAGTCTTATAACGTAAATTCGGAATAGATGTGAAGCAATAATAAAGTAAAAGCGATAACCAACAAAATACTAACTGAAAGTAAGCAAGTTTTTGCCATATCATTATTTTTTGTTGATAAAATATTTTTGTTTCCGTTTAGTTGTCGCACTCAAATCGTTAATTCCACATGTTTTTTTTTTTAAATCTTCAAAACAAAAACAAATTTTAAACTAAATGTTTACTATTGGCGTTTAAGTTTAATAGAGGTTACAATAAAATAAGTGAAAATACGATAAATATACGTGATTTATTGGAAAATAACATAATTTACTACAAAATAGGTGCCGTTTCTAATTATCTGACAACAACTGTCTTTGTCTTTTAAAGGTTAGGTTTCACTGCAGCAGTACGAACTCTTTAGCCTGCCGGGTTTGGTCTGACGCCTTCGCTTTTACCTCAGAGAAGCGAGTGTACTTCAAAGGCAATCAATCCATCGACATTTATTGCAACCACTCAATTAAAATTAAATTATTATTAAATTCCAACTGGGAACAGTGCACTTTATGACATTTGAATAGAGTTATATTCTACTACATATGTACGTACGAGTCTGTATAAAATGAAACATAAATTTCAATGATACTTTTATTAAGTGTTTTTGTTAAAAACAGATTTATGACCAAAATATTTGCAAGCAAAAGTACAAGATATATGGTGCTTGATTACTGTTAATTTGTTTATACTTAGTAGTGCTCTTTAGAGACAATGCACAGCAAGTAATTAGAAGTTAACATAAATTTATGTCAACTTTGCTTTTAATATATTTGCAAATACGAAATTAAAAAACAGAAAATGGTAGACCCGTTTACCCCTAATGATCCATTTCATTTCATATTAACAGTAATAATATAAAAGGTCTGATCAAGAAACCTTTTATTATTTGGACTAATTAAGATATTCACTGTTTTAAGACACCATCTGAACAGTTGATGCGATTCGTAATAAACACTGAAATGACAGAAATAAATATTAGAATATTCTGAATTCTTCTACCATGATCTCATACTATATGAAGTATAAACCTATTAAATGGCTCTGGTGTCGATATATTCTAATCACTCAATATTCATTTAAATCTAGTATCAATCAAAAATTACTTTGTCAAGTGTTATCAAGCTAAACTGACAATACTTGTAGTACAAGTTCTGAAGGTAGGTTTTGCTTTACATTAAAATTAAGATTGAAACTCAATAAGCTTCTTTTCGGTTTCAGCTTGAATAACAAGCAAAAGTTTGAACTTTATCACTAGTTGTGGCTTAAAACGTGTTATCAATGAAATAACAAACCATTTTCATTAACCAGAATCGGAAATTTGTTTGCAATAATAAGTAATGACAGAATTATGACAGTATTTTCAATACTAAGTAATAATAAATTTCACGGTTGTTCCTTAGGATCAGTTATTAATAGCGGGTTGTCCTTTATATTTCGTGATTACAGAACTAAAACAAATATTAATCATCGAAATCGCTGTTTTTCAAAACATTCTCCATTAAGATATATACACTTTTGCATGCGCTGTTGTCTCTTTAAGTGTCGGAAAACGTTGACCAATTAGTTTTATTTAAATACGGGAATAAAAAGAACTCATTAGGGGGCAAGTTAGGTCTATATGGTCGGTGACTAATCAAATCGATGTATTGGGCGCTCAGAAATACAGTTTTTTCAGTCGATATGGGCGAACTCTCATTGTCGTGGTGAAGAGTGATCCGTCTTGGCCGGTTGGGTTTCCTGATTTCTTGAAGGACAATTGGTAAGAAAATAGTTGTACGTTGTTTGAGCTATTGACATACAAGGAGGGTTCCAAAGTAAACAGGACTTTTTGAATCTAGCGCCCCCTGTTGGTGCCATCTATATGTCGACTGGGAGGTTAGAATCTGCTATCTTTATCGATTGATTGACCAGTGAGAATTTCCTGACACCTCATCTATTGGAAGTGAAGTTATTGTGTTTTGAGTGTCAGTATGTTTGTGTTATCGGTGCGAAAATGAGCTTTGAACAAAAAGCCAACATTAAATTTTGTTTTAAAATTGGTAAAACTTTTACCGAAACGTTTCACTTGATGGAATAAGTTTATGGCGATGATTGCTTATCCCGTGCACGAGTGGTTTCAACGTTTTCAAACTCCATCGGAAATTCCATCGAAACTGTGCGTGAATTCATCAAAACTCATCATTGTAATTCATAGCAATGGAATTTAACATCTCCAAAAAATCGATTTTTCGCATTTTGACTGAACATTTGGGCTTTCGAGAGGTGTGTGCACGGTTTGTTCCGCACAAATTGACTGACGCCGAAAAATTGCTCAGAATCTAACATTCGAAGGACATCTTGTGAACGATTATTTGAAGAAAAATCACATTTTAACCATTAACCGCTCCCCGTATTCACCTGATATGACACCATGCGACCTCTTTCTTTTCGGAAAAACGCATTTTTCCACCAAACACTCGTTTGACACGCTTTTGGACCATACAAAAAGCAGTATTGAAGCAGAAAGAGAGTTTGTTTTTAAAGTTCTGTTTACTTTGGAATGCACCTTGTGTGTCAAAACATGCTGAGTATCTATAACAACAAAATATTCAAACTTAACAATTAAGATTGTAACACTAGGATTGCCAAATCCCAAATTAGAAAAGGCAACCTATTTATTGCATCTTACAAAGATATTAATATTAGGAAACGATCTCTTGTGTGTGACATTCTATATTCACAAAATATATAAGGTTTCGAACACAATATCAAGAGAGTGCAAATTTAAAATTTGTATTAAATATCACAGTTATTTTTTTGTGGATGGTAACCACAAAACCCGTTACTGTCTATTGTAGCATATATAGCTAGCTTGCGGATAGTGTTCAATAAAAGATTTGCTTTTAAAATTACATATTCCTCCGAAAGTACTTTTCTTATACTTGACTCTAAATATATGTGTGTGTCAGTTGCGTGATTTACTATTTATGTCACTGTTCATGTTTTATAAATCCCTCAGAAGGCGGCACATGCTTGCGGCATAAATTTAACAACTACAATATTTAAAACTTACACTGTGAAATGCTAAGAAAACACAAAATGATAAATATGCAGGACATTACTCATCCAATATACACGACGTATGCATAAATAACAGTACTATACACTACTGTATAAATATATGGAGCTATTTGCATAACAACCCAGAGATGAAACATCAAAGTGGTTAGGAAATTATTAGCTTGCAACAGTGGCGTAGCTAGGAAGGAGGGGGCTCGAAGGGGGCCGTCGAGCCGGGCGCAACGTCTTGGGGCGGCAAAACGATCTTCGCTGTTTTTTAATATTCAGACTACTTCAACAAATTTTTTTACAAAATTTATTATAAAAGATAAAAAGTTGTACATTCACAATGTAATAATATGAATAACAATGAAAAATATTAATTTTTACTCGAATACTCTTCAGTCTTTGAATTGGTCTTATATATTTTGGCTTATAGCTTTCTTAAAAATAGTGATAGAACTTAAAGATGCACTTTTCTAGCTTTGACTAGCGACGTGTCACTCTCACAGTTACCCTATGATTTGAATGTAACAAATACTTTTATTTCTCCCAATTTACAAAAATGGTATTTAAAAACTTCGGGCAAAAATTCCTGCAAATTGTGTCAAAAGTGTACAAGATATTGGGCGAAAATGGGTTTTTTCTATTACTTTTAATAAGATGTCTTCTAAATTTACTATCAATTTCCTCAAAAACCGTATTGTGAGAATTTTGTAACTTCAGAATTTGCGAGGCTTCTAGTTCCTAAATTTTATATACTTAATATCGAAGATATTTTGTAAAAATTCACTTTTGTTCGAACCACCTCATGAAACTTGTAGGTAGGTAGATAAAGATGGACGGCAGAGCATCCTTGGCCCCGGGCGCCCGAAGTTGAATGTAGCTACGCCACTGGCTTGCAACAATAATTGACTGAGATCAAAGTAGTCAGAAAAGCATGCGACTAAGATCAATTGTTTCTAAATTTTATTTTAAAAAATACTAAGAGCAAGTAAGCGATTTAAAATGATTCAGACGTCTTGAACAAAATGCAAATAAAAATCAGAACTAGTCTGAAACTATTAGATATCTGACTAAAATCTAACACATTACATGTATAAATATTGTCCATTTGGAACAACTTCAGCAACTACTGCTTTTAACTGAAGTGAACCACTGCTGGGTTGCTTTCTGCACAGTCGTCAAGACAATCTTAGCTGATGTGCAAATTAGTCTACTCGCTGTGTGTAATGTCATGCCTTGAATTTTAAGTGAATAGAAACTTTAAAACCTTTAAAACTAATGCAAATAATGTGTCCTTCGTTTGCTCTTAGTTTCTTACTTAATACAATATTTACAATTCAGTTTGCAAAGCAGACGAGTGTAAACACATAGTGTAACACACAAACACACTTGCGTAAAAATATGTACAAGTATGAAAGTGTATGGTATATGCTGATTCTTTCTTAAGCATATGCGTGTGCTCACATAAGCTCATATATACTTGAGTACTTCTTGATTACTGGCATTGTGTTGCAGAGTGTATGTATGTGTGAAGATGCGCGCAGTACTGTGTAAACAAAAGAATGCGAATTTGAGTAAGTAGTTACAATAACAAAAATAATAGTATATTTTTTGACTAGTGATGAACTTTAAACTCCATTACGTGAAAATTCGGGTCTGAAATATCGTTTAAGAAAGTGGAATTAATATATGTACATTTGTTGAGGCCCTTGGGCTTGTAACTGTTTGTACTTTCTTGTTTTTCTTCTTTTCTAATTGGGACTGGTTACTTAGTTCATTTTTCAACTGCTTCTTGCTATAAGGAGATTCTAAGAAAATTTTTAGCTGAAGTTTTCCCATCTTTCTCAATAGAGGTTTCACAGACAAAGTTCAAAGCAATCTCAACCCTTAATTGAGATGCTGAAAGAGCTGTTGACAAATACAGCTTTGATTATCTATCGAGGATATTCATTATAACTTTAAGGACAAAAGTCAAAAATAAGTCAGAAGAAATCGATACTCTAAGGGCCGTTTTCTCAATGTCTGGTTAGCGGCCAACTGCCAGTTAGTTTGGTTAACTTAAGCAATACTACTTCTTTCTGAAAATAACCTCTTTTAACCAAAACTTAACTGACAGATGGCTGCTAACCAGAAATAGAAAAACGGCCCTAAGCCAGCTTTAAAACTAATTTGAAATGATTCTGCCCAACAAGAACTTCACACATTCTTCTATTGCCTCTCTCCTCCTCATACTCTAGATTAAATATTTCCTTGTCGTCTGGTAAGCAGTGCAGTTTGTCAGGCTAAGACAGTGTCCTAATACACAAAATATAGACGACTGGATCTCTTCGAATATTGATTCCGACTATTTTTCTCAGCACAAAAAATAGACCAAACGGTATTTGTATTAAATAGCGTAAATGTCAAACACCTGTATTTTTATCACTGATTTAATACTCATGAGATAGACCTGCAAAGACATCCTGAATATAGCAAAAAACAGCAAACAAAGACTCCTAACGGCATTAAATGTTAAATAATTTGGTTTATTTTCACCGCTGGTTTAAAAGCTAACCATCTACAAAATTATTTAACTCCTAAGAAATATGTGAAATATTCAGAAAATATGTCAAACAGAGACTCACAATATTATTAACAAGAAAAAATTTGTTTACACCAATTACTCAATATGGAGGACAAAACAAAAGAAAATCGAGCTGATATACCGACCCCAACATCGGTAGGAGAAGTAGCTGCTACCACCGGCGGTCACATTGAGTTTACTTGCTGTGTCGGCAGAGGCCACACCTCTGCTGTAAAGGTAGCAGTTCAAAGTGGTTGCGCTGCTACAGCCAAACACGCTTTGCAACATAGAGAAGGTACAGTCCATAAAGATTTAGACCTGGAAAGTGTCAACGCAAGCGAAGAGGAGACTTTGCTATGCTCTCCGAGGGATATCAAAGGTGCTATATCAGCGATAAAGGCTAGGCCGTAGACAAAACCCAGTAAGGAAGGGGTGAAAGCAAAGCAGCGGTGAAACTCCGTGAAAAGCTTAGTTGCAAGTTAAATGAGGAAAAGAAGAGGTTGGCTTGGGCTGCGGAAAAAATGAATGAAGACCGAGCATACTTTATTTAGCGTCATAATTCTCATACACGGATTCGAGATTCGCAAAACGGATCGAGGAAAAATGGCAACCAATAGGCAGCTGTCGACTGAAAGTCAAACAGCGGGGCCGGCAAAAATGACTGAGGTAAATGCTATAAGACCAAACGTCAACGTTCAATCGAGAGAAATGCTCAACGTCCAGGGTGGCAGTAACCCAATGAGATAGCGAAGAGACATTTAATCATTGCTCTCTTTGGTAGAAGCAATCCCCATAGACTTCTTACAGAGGAGAAATGGAAATAGTGGACTCTGGTTACATTCCGTCAATTTCTAAGATGAACTGTGGCTCCTCAAAACACAAAATCATGATGTTTCTAAAGAAGATTGGAGGAAGCTACTGGTCACCACCTCAAGAAAAAGAGAAAGGCAGCCAAAACTATATCCTGCAAATAAAAGAAAAATCGGCCTAAGATATACTATACGAACGGTTCGGGAAATTGTCGTGGGCCGTCGGTACCGTGTACATTCGACACAAGAAGCGCAACCCGGCGAACAGCAAGAGGAGTATGGGTTGTAGAAGCCACACAGGCATCCTAGAAACCACATTAAAGCTCCACAATGCAGATAAGAGTGAGCCGAAAACTCCAGATTTGTTGAAATATTATTACAAAAGGGTAGTAAACACATCTAGTACGGAAAACAAAATTTTCAAAATCGCCAACACTAATTGCTCTCTATATTTCTGTGTATGTGTATGTGCCCACATACACATTCGACTTGCTAAATAAGTATACAGCACTTGAATATAGTTTATATAGTAGACATATATATATATACGCACAGGCCAACAAATATATCTACTGCTGTTTATCTGTATGTCAGAGTGTTTGGGTGTCGTGAGTTATCTGCTACGCTTTAAGTATTTACATTGTTTGACGTTTGAAAGCCTTTTGAGACGTCATTTGCTAATACTTTTAAGTAATGGCAGTTGCAATGGCAGCAGCAGCATTGACAAAAACAACAACAACACTACTCTTAGTACCACTACTACAACAGCTGCGTAAGTTTAGAAAGACAAATACGGTGAATGGAGATGCAACAACAATAAGTTTAGCACGAGCAGTTGAACTTTCTTAGCAAAAGTCAAATAAAGCAACTCCTACACACGATAAAGACGCGCGCGGCTAGACAAACAGCAACACGCGCTCATACTTATACACATACAGAGACACATATACACGCGCACAGCATAAAGCATGCAGAGAGTTAAATAAAAGTAAGCACGAAGTCGAGCTGCTTTCGTGTGTATCTTAATAAAACAAATCACCAAATCACAAAAGGATACAGCAAATAAGACAACACTTCCGCTGCGTCAGCAACAACAAACGCATCACAACGACAGCCAGTCAACTGCGAACTCAACTCAAGTCGGTTCTGCTCAGCTGAAGACACCGATTTGCCTATGTCAAACTTTCTATTGTGTCACTCAACAATGCAACTTTTGTGTGCCATCATACTTTCACTACTACATATTTACCTCAAAGTACTGTGGAAAGAAAAATTGCACGTATATCTAGCTATGTAAATTGCAGAGCCAAAAAACTTTTCGTGCGTAAAAGTTTAAATAACTGCCTTGGCGTACTTCAATGCTTCACAGTTGAGATTTTCAAATTAACAAACATAAAATACTTATTTATTTGCAAGTGCTTACAATGAGTAATAAGAACTTGTTTCTATTTTATTTGATTTATCTGCAGCTTCCAATTAAATCTCAACAAGCAGAGCAGAGCTTACCATATATACAGGTTGGTTGGGGCGTATGAGTAACAATCGCCATAATTTTCTTAGAAAAATGGCAGTGAAGCGAAATGTGTTGAAGAATATTACAAATTATCAATATGCAGGGAGAAAATTAAATTCTACGCAATCATAAAGTAATACACGGAGATTAATTGCTTGATTAATGAACGCATTGTCGTTGTGGTGCATGGCGTATGAGTGACGGCGCTTCCTTGCGTAACCGCCGCTGGCGCGCTAGTACTGCAGTATACATATGTGGCTATGCATGTATGTGTGTGCGTTGCGAAAAATATGAATGGCGTACAAATTATTCGCTGCGATAAAAATTGGAAACATAATCAATGGTTGCGTAATTACACTTAATGACGGCGCAAAGGAAGTGTGTATTTGCAAGAAGTGGTAATTACATACCTACAATGGAGTAATTAATCAAGTGGTGTGTACGGTAAGTGTGGATGTGTAAAGTGTGGAACTTCTTATGGATTATATAAAAATATATATGAGTTTCATCTACTATTACTTAGCGCTCATACATCTCTTTCCCATGGACTAGAGGTGAGATGTGTTTTAAACTCTTTTGAAGGGATCTCTCTATAATAAGTTTGATGCACTTAAGAATTTCAGTGGTTCAGCTCAAAAACAAATCTAATCATTCGCCAACTTCTCTGAGGTTTTATGCAGAATTAATATGTGTGGTTCGCCGATGATTGCCCGAAAAGAGTGTTATTGGCTAATAAAACTCAAACATTGTGGTACAAAGATGTATCAGGAAATTGTAAATAAATCGCAAAATATTAGATTATTCATTAACATTTATTTTTCCGCTTTCAAACCACTAGATTTATTACACTTATGACATAAAATACATGAGGATTCACGGATGTTCTCACGCAAATGCCTTAATACGGACATACAGAATTACTTATTGTTGTTCCTCCAAAATTAATTTATGATACACCAAACCATAAATAGCGAAAAAAGCACAACCTTGATTTATGATATGAGATCTTTTTTTTTTGTTTTTTTTTTTTTTTGATTTCAGCTCGTTTTGTTCCTTCCATTCCAATGATTCTCGACTTGTCTGCATGATAAACTCATAAGAGAATGAACGTGGGATGTGCAAAGAGACCTTTTTACGGAACGGTATCCACCAAAATTATTCGACTAGCAGATATGTCGAACTATCTTGCCATCTCTATAATAATTGCTTGACGATTTTCAACATATTCTTAACTTTTTAATATTTTCGTTAGTTGAAGAGGTCGAAGGACGTCCAGAAAGAAGAATGTCTTCAACGATCTCTCGACCGTCTTTGAAGGCTTTGTAAAACTCGTAGGCTTGTGTTTTTGATGAATCCGAATCCTCGCAAGCCCTTTAAAATATTGGCAATCAATCCGCACATGTAATACTGTTAATAACACAAAATTGAAGACAAATTCTTTGTTCGATATTTTTATTGTAAAAATCACAAGCACTTATGAGGTAGTGGGTACAGCTGCTGCAAACAAACGTTTAACAGATCGCGCTCATATTTGGCATAGTTATTAAGGATAGTCCTATCAATTTAGTAAACTACATTTTTTTGAAATATCATTTACCCTGGGAATTTAATTAAAATTTCCTGGTGCTTTTGGTCACAATGTATGCATATGGTCTTCTTGTATCGGAATTTCTGGTAGAACACACTACAATTTTTATAGAATAAATTTAAGAAATCTATTTATATCCTCACCTATTACCATGTAAAAGTATTCTAAGCAATATAAAGTTTTGTTTAAGGATAAAATTCTATATCTAACTATTCCCGATGTAGTCCGCAACTAGTTCGTTGTTTGAGTTTCAATAAAATTTATATTCCTTTTAACATTTATGAGCATAACTTGTTAAAACTTTGGTTAACTTGCTTGGAAGCCTATATATATATTTTACATGAATTCATTTGAAAAAATCTGATATTTTTTTCTCTGAGAATCAATGACAGGTAAAATATTATTACCTCTCAAAATGCCTTTTACTACAAACTAATTACACAATTACTAAGAAGGATTACCCCGAAACTATTGTTGTGGTGGTTGTTGATATTTTTTTCCAACATAATTCAGATTATAATTGCCAAGTTGACGAATAGGCATATACCACGTCCAGTCCACTTCTATTATATAGAATAGTTCGAAACATGTTTTTTTTATTCAACACAACTGAAAATGAAAAGTCCATGTGGGTCTTGTATTTTCTATAAAAGAGAAAAAATAATATATTTTTTTTGCCGATAAAATAAAATTTTTTCAAATTCAAAACTATCTCCCTAAAGTAATTTTTCCAAATTCAAAGAATTTTTAAGGATCTGTTGGTTCATACCATAATAATACTTTAATAATACTTGTATCTATTTTTGTTTTGTTTGCTAAATGACTGCTGTTGATGATGCAGTCGCGCCTCAAAGAGGTTTTTCGCAGAGCATCGTCTTCTATGGACATTCCCTCGATTTTTATACACCTAACTACATATATCATATACTATATGTATGCACATTTTGGCAATCGTTGAGCTCATATGGATCATTGGTCCATCTATTTTATCAAAGTGCTTATGCTGATGGCTAGAAAGACCTGGTGAAGACCAGTTCTTTCAAATGCTCCAAGTGCTTTCTCATCTCGCTTCGTCATCGTGCATATTTATATGACTCTTTTCCACATTAACTCTATACAAGTATCGTGTGCTATAATTAAAAAATATAATAATTAAAGAGTTAAAAACATTTTTCATAATAGTTGAATACTAAAATTTTTTAGTAACACTCGGCAAACACAACACTGGTAAAGAAGTAATAAAAAGTTGTAGCAAAAAGTCCCTGAATAACAGCAACTTCCCCCTTTAGTAGTATTCACAACATTTCCTATTTCCTCCATGTGCAAAATATGAACGCAAAAAGTCTTGAGTGCTTCCACTGCTATTAGCATAAATCATAGTATAGTCATTCTAGCCATTGCTTTCGTACACTCGGTTGATTTCCATATTTCCATGTAACGCGCACGTCACCTCAGTTTACCACGAAATCGCGCACAGCTGCACTAACCTCTGCGTAAGGCTGTAGGAGTGTGCACAAGAATTTGCCGTTAGCATTCCACACGCCCGCACATGTGTGCAACGCACTCGCATTTGCAGCTGGAATATCGTCACAAATGATTCAATGCACTAAGCATTAGCGCAACGACGGCCATAACAATGGTGGGAAGCCGGTGAATTGATGCCACACCGCGAATCGACGCCTGAGCAATGCCACGCTCGACTCCTTGCAGCTACTGAATTCGACTCCTTGATGGCGCTTAACGCAAGGGGTGCGGAGAGACGGCGACCCACTAAGAGCAGTGGAGCAGCAATTGCTGTCAACTTAATGTGGCTGTCAAGTAAACCAAGCATACAATATGCATTTTCTTATACAACACATTCCAAGACAAGCTTCAAGCATGTGTGCATAAGTGCGTGCGTTGGTGTTTGTGTGTGTGCGTGTGTGTGTGTGCATTTGCACTCTTCTGCTCACATGTAGCAATTGCAGTCGCAACGCGTATGCAAATGCAGCAAGCAACAAGCAGCTGACAGCCAAAGCTATAAAAGCAGCACTTTGGCTTTTATAAAAATTGAAATCCTTAGATTTTCTTTTATTGCACGTGCAACACATTGCTCTGCGCAGCCACTGCTTACCCATACACTCATGCGCATATTAAGTCGTCATATCTTGCACTTCATTTACTTGTGACTTGTGCACTTAATTTGCATTTTAAGTTAAGGCGACGGAGCAGAGCACTACATGTGGAGTCAAATAGCATTTAGATATGCATATTTGTATGTAATAATGTATTTTGTATATATGTACATATGTATATTTGTAAGTATTGTTATAAGACTTGTTAAAGGTCATTATTATGCACAATAAATGTTTAAAAGATTATGAAGTATCAGATACTGCTTGTGATCAACAACCTGCACTGCGTATACGTAACTTATGCTTAGTTGATAAACAATAAGAAGAAGCGTTAACCTCGGCTGCACCGATGCTAAAATAACTTTCCTATTTGCATTTTTTATAGCATTAATGGGTATAAAATATCCTTATTTTGATTTTTGATCGATCGCCAATATATTTTATGAAGATATCATCTCAAATAAAAATGTTTCCCACATAAGGCTTTGAGTTTGATCGTTCAGTTTCAATGACAGCTATATGCTACTATAATCCAATTTAAACAATTTTTTCGGAGATTATTCCATTGTTTAGGACAATTATCCATGCGAAATTTCATGAAGATATCTTTCCACTGACAAAGTTTCTGGTATAAGGACTTTATTTTGATTGTTCGGTTTGTATGGCAGCTATATGTTATAATGGTCCGATCTCAAAAATATATTTGAAGATTGTAGCGTTGTCGTGGACAATAATTTTTGTCAAATTTCATGTAGATATCTTTTCAAGTCACAAAGTTTCTCATACAAGAAATTGAATTTGATCGATCTGTTTATATGACACCTATATGCTATGATAATTCGATTAAAAAAAAAAATTTTCGGAGATTATACCATTGCTTTGAACAATTATCCATGCGAAATTTCATGAAGATATCTCATCAAGTAAAAAAGTTCCCTATATAAGAGCTTGCGTTTAATCAATCGGTTTGTATGGCAGCTATACTGTATACCATATACAAAACCCCTAACTATAGATGAAGAAATGAACTAAGTTCTTTGAATAAATTTTAATAATTCATATAGAATTTAAATTTTGAATTATCGTTTAAGAAGGAAAATTCACACTGCATCAACATAACCTCTACTTAGTTGGAAAATCATTATTATAATATTTTTATATTCTGCTAAGTGGATAAGACTTTAAATAGATTAACAATGGAAGTCAGTTTTTTTAAATATTTTCTAATAAAATTAATAAAATATAATTTCGTTACTATAGCATGAAACAATATTTACGGTATGATACAGGAGGTTATCTACTGCGCATACGTTACCACAGTATTAACCTTATGATACAAATAAGTTAACTACATCGTATACGCAACCTTAGCTTAGTTGGGAAAAAATAAATATACTATCCTCCACTGAGCAGATAAAATATCCAACTTGATGGAAAAAAGAAGTAAAAATATGAAATATTTCATTATAAAATGTTACCGAAATTAGTAAAAACATTTTCACTTAAAGCATTCCACGCTTTGTGACATCGAGAGTATACACGGCGTATACGCAACCTATGTTTACTTGAAAAAATTAGATTTTTCTTTGTCAGATGAGTTTACGGGTTGTGCTTATATATTTATTTAATTATTTCTAGTGTCATAACGCTTGCATATTTTCATTCACCGGCGATATATCTAATATTTAGAGTGATTTATACGATTCTGCCGTGTTGTCTGCCTGATGAATACCACGTTTAATATGATATAAGACGCTAGTTATGAACGACGTTCGTAGTGAAATTACTATTACTAAGAAATTTTGACGATCTTCGCAAAAATATATTATGGTCTTGAAAACTACGCAGCTGTCACAGCGTAAGTGTTCATTTGTATGGAAGCTATATGCTATAGTAATCCGATCTGAACAATTTTTTCGGAGATTATATTATTTCTATAAACAATAACTCATACCAAATTTCGTGAAGATATAGCGTCAAATGAAGAAGTTTCCCAAGCAAACATTTGATGCCGATCATTCAGCTTGTATGGCAGCTATATGCTATAGTTAACCGATCTGAACAATTTCTTCGGAGATTACATTGTTGCCTTAAAAACTAACATATACCAAATTTCGTGAATATATCTTGTCAAATGTGAAAGTTGTCCATACAAGAACTTGATTCCGATCGTTCAGTTTGTATGGCAGCTATATGTTATAGTGGTCCGATATCGGCATTTCCGACAAATGAGCAGCTTCTTCAAGAGAAAATGACGTTAGCAAAATTTCAAAACGATATCTTATAAACTGAGGGACTAGTTCGTATATATACAGACAGACGGACAGGCTGACAAACGGACATAGCTAAATCGACTCAGCTCAACATACTGATCATTTACATATATATTTTATAGAGTCTCCGACGCTTCCTTCTGGCTGTTACAAACTTCGTGACAAACTTAATATACCCTGTTCAGGGTATACATTTTTCGAGGAATGAGTTTTCGCGCGAATTTTTAATAAAGTCTTACTATTTTTTGCCCATAAAGTAGTTATAAATCCAATTTTTAATGCACTTACTTACGGCTCTGTTCGAATATAACACTGCCATCTCTTGCTTCAAATTTCATATTTCACAAACTTTCTTGACAAATTAGTTTATATTAATATGACGATCGGCATAAATGGGTCACAGTGGCTCTCTCTTTTTATATTTAGGTAATATAAATATTACTAGTATTTGCAACAATCGAAGTCATGGCAAATACGTATTCGTATATCAAAAGAAATATGTGCCTATTATTGTTGACAAGTGACAAGTGACAAGTGACAAGCTTTTCTAAAATAAACAGCATTGCTGCATGGCAACTCTTCTACCAACGGCATACAACGATAACATTGAACGCCGGCCCACTGATTAGCTTCCTACTACATATAAATGGTTCTATATGCTAAATTTTAATCAAATTATCAGTAAACCATACAAACTTCACCTTGCTTCTCCTGCCTACATATCGATTTAACTGTCTTTCTGCTGATTTGTTTTTAAATTGACTTTCTTAAGCGAAATAACTAGTTCGAATTGAGTGCTAGCAGTTGTTAGCACAATTTTATTTGTTAGTAAAAATGCGGTGACAGCTCTTCGTACTCGCCCCAAACAACACGCCACCAAATAAATTCAAAACCGTTCTAGCGCAGGCTGAGTCAACTCCAAACAGCGGTCAACGTTTGAGTTACACGTATGTGTATTTCAATTTGAAAAACATTTCTAAATCCAGCTGCTGCAACATTCTACGCCACGACACTGCTGGCAGTATCTAAGCAACAAACCGGAACTAGTAACAAATACAATTTCTCGGCCATGAAGTTGACAGCTTAATTAAAATGTAATTGAAATTTCTGTGTTACGCCTCACTCAGCACGAGGTTTTCGGGAGACATTCATACACATACGTATACATGAGAACATACAAGTATCTGTGTTTTAGCTCATGTTACTACACACACACACATAAGCGTTTGAATGTTTGTAATCTTGCAACATTTCTCGCCGCAGATAAGAGTTATGGAAAATCAAAAACCAGAAGATACCGAAATGAAGTGCGAAGTGTTATAAATTTGCCTGTGTCAAGCTGACGCACATGCAGATTTTCGAAGTTAACGGTTATGCAACTGTACTTTGTTGTTTTCATAAAATAGGTTGCACATATATATAGATGGATGATGTGAGTGTGAGTATTTGTATTCCAATTGCTAAACATAAATATATATATGCATATATCATCTTTATATATAAATAAGTCTATCCGTTCAGGTTCGCAACTTTCAACTAAGTCATGGTGTACGCAACACTCTAAGCGCACCCTTACCACTGCTCGCTCTTCCACATTTGTTGCTTAGTTCTATATTGATGAGGCGACGTCACTCTCGAAATACCAAATTTACGGCTAAATTGTAAACCAAAGGAATAATAGTATTGCCACGAACTGAGGGCATAGCCACTAACTTACAAACATACATACAGAAAACAGACATAAACATAACACATATGAAAATGGTAAGCATGTCTGCGCATGCTGAAATACTGTAATTGGACATTTCCTGCATGACATAGACCAGCAGCTTGACCGCAAAGACTCTGGGTCAACCGCAGCACAATACAGTGCCGCAACAATGGACTCACCTACTCGTAGCTGTTTGAATAAGAATGCTCCACTGCGTCCAGTTTGGTTGGACATTTTCACTAGGTATATGAGTGTATGTGTGCGTGTAACTTATTGCAAATATTCCAATTAAAATGCTGCATGCAATCGCATTAGTGGTATAATATTATTTTGGGGCATTGCGCATTCACTGCCAGCAGCAACCCACTTCTAAGTCGAAGAAACCGAATGGCAATAAAAAGAAATGTATGAGTACATAAATAATAATGATATGATGAAGTAGTTTCAGCTCCTCCACCATATACACCAAATGTTGGATGTTAGTTATAAGTGGTTAAAAAGGCGATGTTAGAGTTTTTACAGACTTGATTTTTCACATTTTTTATTTAAATCTTAAATGTCGTTAACAATCATACTTCGTTGCTTCTAAGGGGTGTTATATAAAAGGCATCAAATGCAATATTATGGACAATAGATTAGCTTTATTGTAAAGGCAAGGGTTTGACATGATGTTTTAACATTTTTCTCAAGGCAAATAACCACCACAACTGGTTCGAATAAATTCCAGCCAAAAGCCGCAGTTTTCGACCACATTTTGCAGCAACCGTATGTCAGCAATAACGGGTCAAATGTTCTCTTTTAAGGCGGCAATTGTCTAGAGCTTATTTGTGTAGACAAGTTCACATAGTTCACAAGTTTTCACATAACCTCTCAAAAACTAGCTCAGCATTGTTAAATAGCACGATCTTGGAAGACAAACCACAGGCCCACGACGCTAGATAATGCGCATACCGAAAGTTTCCTTCTATAAATAAGATAAAATAAGATAAGATAGATAGACGTAATTTGCACCGCGACATGAGCGGTTCATGCTGCTCCCCTCTGTTTGGATTATAGAGTGGCTGCGGATGCCTTGGGATGCCGGCCATTGTTAAGTAGCTGTTCACAAAAAAAGCTGTGTAAGCCGGAGCGTTGTCGTGATGCAACTTCCAAACGGCTGCGATGTCTTTGATGTCAAAAAAGAAAATGAGCATCGTTTTCACTTCTTGCTGAAGCAACATCTGGGTAAGCCTGCTTGGTCATATCAAACGTCTCTGTCGCAGATTTACTGAGCTTTACACAGACTTTAATCGCGTACATCTACTCCAACGAACACTGCATTTTGGGGTTGCACCACTTGCAGAGAAATGTCGCGCGAAAAATTTTGTCCTGACTCTCCAGGTGCTCGGAGACAACTGAACATCCGCTAGAAACGCCCTCTACCGAATCCAGTCGGTGCGCGCACGATCCTAAGTACAGTCGCGGTGATAGAAAATCAGTTCAATTACTTTCCGGACAATCTCTTGTATGGTATAAGGACCCACCACGATGAAGGGTTCAGGTGCTACCATATTTTCGGATGATGCGGAGCGGGCGAGCTGATAAGCCAGATCATTCTCGCTCATAACTTTGTAACCGGGCACTCAGATGAGGCATGTGCACCTTACGTTCCGCTAGGGAATTTAACCGTTTTGTACACACCTGCACCAGTAGCCCTTTGATTTCATAGGCTGAGATTACTTTAAATGTCGCTTGACTTTAACTAAGCATGGTTATTCGTTCGTTGAGATAGTTTCGTTGGAGGTTTATCTTTATACACCGACTTATGGCAAAGACTTCTGCCTAAAAATGCTCGGAAAACTTACCATAAGTATGAAGAGTTTGGTGCGTGGTTCTGCGACTACTGTACCAATTTCCTCCGACGCTTTTGAGCTGTCGGTGTATCACTTGATGCAATAATGATGTGTGTGTGAATAATGATGTGATGTGTGTGTACTATCCCTAAGCAGTAGCTCGAGAATGGAATCATATTATTCTACCTTGCTGCTAAGGATAATCTTGAACTGGAGACTGGACTGGTCTTTTGAGAAGAACCAATGGTATTACACCACTTAACGCTTTCATCCGCTAGGATGAGATTACCTTACCTCTGCCACACCCTTCTGTATCGGAGCGGTGTGTTTTTGGCTACCTGGCCGATTACTAGGTGAAGTGGTGTGAGCTAAACAATGGCTTCAAGTGCATACCGTTGGACAAGTGCACATTGCTCCCGACATGGAGATCCGTGCAAGTCGTTGCAGCTTCGATAGTTGGAGCCTACCGACGTCTTCGAAGCTTTTGAGGCTCCCGTCTCCGCCCCATACGTGATTATCGTTCGCACGATCATGGTGTACAACCACCTAACAGTCCTTGACTTGAGACCATGGTATTTGACCATGTTGATCATCTCTACCTCTCTGCCTTCAAGGGTTAGATTCCTGAGGCCGCACAAGGACCTACGTCTCGTGAACGGAACGATAGTCGTCTAAGAGGGATTGATGTTCAACTCAACCTTACTGCACCATTCTTGAGCCAGGTTTAAACCCCTTTGTATTAATTCGCAGAGAGTATCCTCGAAACGAATCCTGGTATCTCCTATTCTACAGCACGGCTTATGCCGATCGGGAGATGACGTGTATGTCTTGCAGATAAAGCTCCAGCACCACTACAAGGCGCCTGCCATTCGCAGAGGATTCTATAATAGATTGTTATGTTGGCTATATGGCATATATATAGCGCTGTCTTGTTGGAACAAAAGTTCATTCACATTAAATTCCTCCTATTCAAGAACGGAAAAAAAATCGTTAATTTTTAGCAGTGTCTTAATGATCACAACGAACCAGCATTGTCCAGATGAGATACCTGTTAAAGATTACAATAGGATTGACCTTTTAATCTAAGTTAAATATATGTCTTCAACCTCCTCTTTGCGATTTCCATTGGGTTTATTTTCTTGCAAACCAATTGTTTGCCAGCTTTCTAATATTTATACCATATATGCCTGTATTCTGAAGAATAGACATAACATAAAAATTAATCAATTCTAGTGCCTCCCTCTCCCTCTCTGTTAGTCAGCCTGGTAGATAACGTTAGCTTAAGTTACTTGGCTGGTCGCTCATCATGGCGAGGATCACACTAAGAATGTTACGTACAGTCCTTGTGAAGCCAACTTACCTGCTCATAACCGAATATTTTTCCAAGTATTTAGTCAAGATGAAAGTCAAAGCCTAAAGAGGTAAAACCATAAGTTTATGTTAACCTTTCCTAACAGCTTTTAGTTCCGTAAGGCTACAACAATCATTAAGCTTAATTAACACGTCAAACACTGAAAAGTAGTTTCCCACACAAATCTTTTATTTTTCGTGTCTTGTGCCCCTCATTCATTACTCGTCAAAGCTTTGTTTCACACGTTTACCGAAACAACTAAATTTATATAGAGTTTTCCTACCTTTTTATCGAATTTTCCTTGTCATTTCACCTTTTGTCTGACCACTTGACCGCTGCCCAAGAACGCTTGACTTTGACACCTTTCGCCGCACACACAACTATTTATACAGCTACACATCAGTTTGCACCCTAAACATACGACCAACTGTGGCAGCGCCACTCAAAGCGCCAATAAATCCACTTCATTTCGTGCACTTCTATTATTTGCTTCTTCATCATTCTTTACTTTGTTGGTACTTCACCTGACATTAATTGGTTTTGATTGACGCTGTCTGCGCCACAGATGGTGGCACTTCGGCCACTTACACACTTGCACACTTAACGACAAACTTAGCCACTTGTGGACTCCGTGCTCACCGCGTCCTACCTTTTGCTGTATTTATTAGTTATTGGTTCGCCCAATCGTCCGTTGTTCGCTAGTTTATTCTTTCAATTATTGTGTGCAGTGAATAGCCTCAAAGTCAACATCAAGCAAATATGTATTTACATATGTTTTATATGTATGTACACAAATAAATAAAAATGTGCACGTGTGCAAACATAATCCCGTTGCGGCTGATATGGCAACGGAAACGGAGCGTGGCGATCGAAGCCAACACTGATTTGATTACACATACGCAGAGGTGTACCTATATAACTACGAAGGTGTAAATAAATATGTTCGTTTTCATTTCACGAAGGTAGACTTTGCGACTTCTGTGTGCAACGGTAAATTTGTTTCTTTGTTTATTATTGTAATGCCCGAAACTATGGGAAGTCACGCAAATGGTAAAGTGTGAAAATGCTAATAACGGTTTTATATTTGTTAGATTAATGTAATGAAAGTCGAGTAATTGACCACGAATATTTGAGGTAATTATTTGTTCGCATGTACATATAAAAATATTTTCTTACCGGTTTTGATTATATGAATATTGATGAGAAAGCTGAAAAAGCGGATTCTGAATTTTTGACTCTTCACTTCAATAACCTCGTTGTGATATTTTACGAAATTTTATAAAGTTGTATAGATTATATCACACATCTATATAAAGAGTTGTGCCTACATTCTAAAAGTATAAATAAATGTCAAAGACATGAATTCACTGCGACAGCTCATCTTACAGCATCCCTCTAAGAAGTATTACACCTCTAACAACACATCAGTAAAATTCACTCTCTATTTCTTTTCGACTGAAAAAAACTCTCAAATTGTATACTTAACTTTTTAGTTATTTCGAAAATCTTAACTCAGGTTAGGTTAGGTTATGAGGACGAACCTAACAGGGATATCACGTGGACAGCTTAGAACGCCGATCCGCTAAGTAAGTAGATTTCCTACTATATAATCGAGAATTAGATCCTTACAAATCGGCAAAGCGCTTAGGGCCTATTACCAGTTTATTGAGACGGATAATGTCAGTTTCGGCTATGTCCTCTGCATCGCTGAAGGTATAACTGCCGAGATGTTTCAACCTCAGTCTGGCAAATGCTGCACAATTGAGGTGAAAGTACCAGGAGGTTTTCAACTCACCCTCTTCCATATAACTTTAACAACTTACTATTTGAATGTTTATTGGATATTGCATAATAAGAACCCCTACGATTGTGACAAGATTAATCTTGCTAAGGACAAGTAGTTGTATAGATCTCCCACGTTCTATTCGAAGGCCAAAGGATCTTACAGTCGTACAGCAGCCGGTCGTCTACCAGCCGCTTCTAAGTGTACGCAAGGTCCCTGGTTCAGCTAGAAAGCAAAACGCCAATTAACAGCCAATTGAGTCACATTTCGTTGTGAACGCGGTAAGGGTTCCCACTCTGGTTACCTCAGCGGCTTTGCAGTTGCCAGCGATTCCCCTTTGACCTAGCTCCCAAACGCTTCTGATGATGTAGTAAGTTGATGCTATTTCTAGTGATAACAGACACTCCTTCTCTACTTTTGAGCGCACAGTTAGCGAGTTCAGCGCTGGTATTGCTGTCAGAGTGCTCGCCTGTATATCTACTGGAACAACTTTCCATCCTAGATTCGACCCATCCGGACAAAAGCACACTGTGCCTCTTTTTCAGCGACTCCTTCCAATTAAATATTCCCTTGTCGGTATATAAACGCTACGAGCCGCAGTCTTCAAAGTTTTCAGGCATGGAATTGAAGAATGCGGTCCTTGTTCGGACCCCAAATATCCCAATTTCCCTAAGCCTTTGAGCGGAATTACTTCTTAGCATAAATCATTTCATAATAATTATTAAAAAAAAATCATTCAATATCTCTATCATAATTGAATACGTGCTAATAAAGTACCTACTTCTAGCGAACTTTCCCCCTGCGGTTTCCATATGCGTATCCACATATGGACATTTCCAATATTTTTACTCTTCAGATCGACATTAAGTACGATTGCCACCTAGAAAGGCTCTTTAATGCCTCATACACCACCCTTTCTTTCTCCAATGCATCTCTTACTAGTTGCTTAAAGTTGAATACCAATATTTTGCAAATCATTTCAATTAAAAGACATAAATTGCCATTATTGGAGAGAATGCACTATAACATGAATATTTTTTATTGCTTTGTTGTGAAAAAATGTAGCACAACGGGGATTTTTTTTGCTTGCATATTATTTTCAAAATGTGCAACTCATTTAAATTAAGTAGCCATAAAAGGAAACTTCTTTAATATTGGCTAAAAGCTTTTTCATTTAAGAAAGAACACGAAATATAATACACCCCAGCAGAAAAGCACTCTTTGGAGTAAAATTTGGCGAAAAAGGTTGTAGCATGGTAATGAAAAGAATCTAAGAGAAAAGCTTAAATGGATTTAAGAATATGGAAGTATAATAGCAAACACATATTTTCTTATTATTGCAGTTATCTATCAATATTTATTATATATTATATATAATAGACATATATGTATATATACCATTATTAATACGTATAATATCTAACACTATTGGGCGTACTCACTTAAACCAAAATATTGTTATTTTACGAAAATAATCGGAAGAGCCCCTCATAAAATGCTATTATCTCTAAGAAGTGTTATTTTTTATTATTGTATTGCAGATTGAATGAAAAGGCTTCAATTAATTGCTGCATTTGAAACAAATACTTGACATGCCATTTAGCTGGCGAGCCAATTTATTGACCATCTGACCTCATGAAAATCCAAACGCTCTTGATTTTGCTGTCTCGAATGGTTTTAGCTCAAGACATACCTGTTCGGACCTCTTGTCTTACCACAGCGCAATTTAACTCGAGGTAAATACGCCGGTTCTCGCACTGAACAAAACCATAAATATACTTTAAAACAAAGGAGCATACTTTTTACAATACCGTACTAGGCTAGAAAAAAATGTGTCCCAGGCATTGCTATTTACTCTGAGGTAGATATTAGGTATATTTTGAAGACCTGACCATACGCATATAGGTATAATACTTCCCACGTGAGCACCCCTATTGCTAGATTCATACAGAGGAAACATGAACAAGACAGGCACCTCTGGTTCAATGAAGAAAGGACAAAGCTGTGAAAGTAGAGACAAGAAAAGGCCGATATCCAAATGTCTACCATGTGTTAACAGCAGAGGTATCTGCTGCCGAATCAATACAGGAACAGCCGATGAGTTTGCCACACACCACCAAATCAACTTCACTACTAACGTGTTAACTGAATGTTCTAGCATTGCAGAGTTCAGCAAATTTGTAAAGGTTTCTTGTCAAATTAAGCCACCACTCGCTGATGCCGATGCTGTATTTGCGAGATCAAAGCATTGCCAAAAGAAATATTATATAATATTTTAGATTATGACAGAATTATTTCATTAGCTTTAAAGTGCTGACAGAACACGTAATCAACATGACCTTCAAGCTCTTTAATGGTATGCTCGCTCTGCTACTTTGCCTTCCAATAAAAATATGCTGAAATAATTTTGATTCCGAAGTCGGATAAACCTTAGGTCAATTCATATCGACTAATTAGCCTACTTTAAGTGGCTTTACCAGAGTGACACTTTCAAACTTTTTTTTTTTGTTTTTTTGCGTTTTCGAGAACTTATATTTCCAAAAATATCCTGCGAAATCGGCAGGGTCGTATCTTAAATAGTTTTTGAATGGCAGCATATACAAATGAAACGAGTCTTGTTGAATAAACTATACATTGAGTTATGATCTTTTTGATTCGTTGAAAATGGTCAATTTTACGAATTTCAATTCAATTCATGTAATTTTCAAAACTACGCCATTTTTTTAATTTTTGGTATTTTTCAAAAATCGTAGGTGATTGTATAGGAAATACTTTCAACTTTAATAAATTTTTTGTTTCAGCTACTCATTCGGCCGGAATCATGTCAGCAGTTGGGCCACCTTTTTTTTGCACCTTCGAAGTCATAACTCCGTTATTTTTCAACATTTTTATATAAAACAAGAAAACACGTTAACTGCGGCTGCACCGAAGCTAACATACCCTTAACAGGTGCATTGCATTTAGTAACTATGTGTCCAGTTTGTATGGAAGCTATATGTAATCCGATCTGAACAATTTTTTCAGAAATTATATTATGCAGTAATCCATGTCAAATTTCATGAGGATACCACGTCAAATGCGAAAGTTTTCCATACAAGCTCTTGATTCCGATCGTTCGGTTTGTATGGCAGCTATATGCTATAGTGAGCCGATCTGAACAATTTCTTCGGAGATTACATTGTTGCCTTAGAAAATAATCTATACCAAATTTCGTGAATATATCTTGTCAAATGCAAACGTTTTCCATACCACCACTAGATTCCGATCGTTCGGTTTGTATGGCAGCTATATGCTATAGTTAACCGATCTGAACAATTTCTTTCGATATTACATTATTTCTATGAACAATAACTCAAACCAAATTTCGTGAAGATATATCGTCAAATAAGAAAGTTTCCCAAGCAAACATTTGATTCCGATCATTCAGTTTGTATGGCAGCTATATGCTATAGTTAACCGATCTGAACAATTTTTTCGGAGATTACATTGTTGCCTTGAAAAGATTCTATACCAAATTTCCTGAATATATCTTGTCAAATGCAAAAGTTTTCCATACCAGCACTAGATTCCGATCGTTCAGTTTCCATGGCAGCTACATGCTATAGTGGTCCGATATCGGCCGTTCCGACAAATAAACAGTTTCTTGAAGAGAAAATGACGTTTGCAAAATTTCAAAACAATATCTTAAAAACTGAGGGACTAGTTCGTATATATACAGACAGACGGACATGGCTAAATCGACTCTGCTCAACATACTGATCATATATACATTATAGGGTCTCCGACGTTTCATTGTGGGTGTTACAAACTTCGTGACAAACTTAATATACTCTCTTCAGGGTATAAAAAATCTTAAAATATAGCATTCGATCGAGTACTTTCTTTTAAAATAATTCACGAAAATCGCCTAATTTTTCGTGGGTTATACTGGTATAGCCCCTTGAATTACTTCAAAAATGTTAGACAATTTTTTTGCGCAGATGTTCGCCTCTGCTGCGGGAGAAACAGCTCATCCGCAGACCCCAATGTGGCCTCAGAAAGGTACGCAGCACAATTTCGTGATCCTGAATCCAATTTATTACTCATACGCGCTGGTGTACCTTAACTGATTCATCAGTTATTAACTCTGACTGAACAATTACGGCAACCTCTGCGGATGGCACTGTACTACTGGCGTCCAATAGAAATTCTTCCGATATCCTTAGAACCGAGGCACATCATATGGAATTTCGGCATTTACAGTGAAAATTCATACAGGTGGTGTATACGCGCAGGCGCGGAATATGTTCACAAGATGCTTTACATAGTTAGTTACTACCAAGAGGAAAAAATGTGCAGTTTGTCATTAACAAGATGCATATACTTATGTATAAGAGAGTCAGTTTGCGCAGATGTACTGGCTGCTAAAATCAATATGCCGCCGCAGTCTAAAGCACAAGCGACTCGTATATGATACAATGCTCAGACCTATCTGTTTATATTAAATTCAAACTGGCAGCTCAGGTGAATTAAATTTGAAAGTTACTCAAGCAAAATAAAGTTCTTCGCTCTATTGTAGGTGCAGCTTTTTATGTTAGAAACGATGAACTCCATTGAGACCTAAATATCTCCACTGTAAACGAAGCTTTTGAAGAATTTAAAATTCGTTACCTCTTTGTATTGGAGGTCCAAGATGAAGTACTTGCCATAAAACTGTAGAGCAATATTCAACAATGTAGAACTGAAAGACATCACTACTTTCTTCTACCCTTTTTCGGTTCGGCGCCGTTCACAGCAACTTGGACTGACATATGGAACGACTTGGCGCATTTTAACTCGAGATCTTAAACTGAAAGCATACAAAATACAGGTTGTCCAAGAACTGAAGCCGTTCGACCTTCCCAAGCGACATCGCTTCGCTCTATGTGCTCTTGAAAAGTTCCAAAAAGATCGGACGTTTTCAAGACACATTTTGTTTAGCGATGAGGCCATTTCTTGCCATTTCTTGGATGGATGACATCATTTCCTGGAAAAGAATTATCGGAAAGCAAAAAACAAAACGGTTTCGTGTTCTGTATCGAATTAGCTATGGCCTCAAGCAGAATGAAACATTTTCAATGAAAAAAAAAACAAAATGGCGGACTTTTGAATTTTTTAACCCTTTTTTCACTTTGAATTGTTTATAACTTTTTTCAATAATAATGAATATTTCTGGTTCTGCTTGACGCCATAGCCAGACATCTAAAGAGTAAAATTCCGTTTGGTTCATATCGATAAGTGCAATAGTTTAGAAATGAGAGGGTCATCCATGCGAAAAAACGTGGTTCAGTAGCAATTTATAAAAAAAAAAAATTCGACTTTTTCAAAATTGTTTGGAGGAACCTGGCCTTAGGAGATATGTAAACAAGCAAAATTGCTGCATTTGGAACAAAGAGCAATACTGAAAAGATTCAAAAGATGCCATTTCATTTAGCAAAAACAACGGTTTTGTGTAGTTTGTGCGCCGGTGAAATCCTCGATAAATATTTCTTATATTATTATACCTGAAATTAAAGGACATTACCTCGGCGATATTTGGTTTTAACAAAATGGACCAACTTCCCACACATCTCATCAACCAAAGGATTTATTGAGGGAACACTTTGGTGAGCAAATAGTTCCACATTTTCGGCCGGTCTGTTGACCACAAAGATCGCTTAGACTTTTTCTTCTGGGGATATGTAAAGCCTAAATTCTATGCGGGCAATCCCGCGTCGATTCAGGTCTTGTCATTCGCTAGTTACTAATCAAGATGCTCGAACAAGTCATCGAAAATTGGACTCAGCGGATAGGCCATCTGAGATGTAGCCGCGGCCAAAATCTGAAAGAGATAATCTTCAAAAATAAATGCCAAAGAATGTTCTTTCGAATGATAATAAACATTAAATTAAAGGTTTCTGTGTTTTTTCTTTAAAAAGGTAAGGAACCTAGAAATGGGTCACGCTTTATTCTAGCATATGCATTGCATGTATTAAGGTGTACAAATGAAAAACAAATCGAAACTGTTGAATATCGACTTATTTTACCATAGAGGTCGCTCTCTGGGCTCGAAACGGTCGAAACTTTCTTCTAGCTATCATCTATCTACTATACATTACTTTACTCCTACGAGTTATTTAAAATTCGGTTCAAGCCGAAATTTGTATTTCCTTTTCTTTTGTTTTTAATTAGTATCTAAAATAATTAAAACATTTCAACAGATAACGCACCCAACTACCAAGGACACATTTTATTTATGAACAAAATTTTTCATTTGTTACTCTCATTTCCACCCACAAAAACCAAAAATCCATGGGTACTCACCCTAATAAATTTTTGCGGCAAAGCAAAATAATTGTGTTCACAGGAATTTTCGATTGTTTTGTGGTCAGAAACTTATCTCATTATGTTGGAAATTGCATATTCGCATTTGAATCAGTTTTCATTTTCCATTTAGTCTGCGACTTTACCGCTCAAGCCAAGCAATAAATTTTAATATGCATATTAAACGCTTGAAGGGCTAACCAACTTTTCTAATTGGTGCTGCTAATTCGTTTAATGCATGCAAATCGAAAAATTCAAAGCCTCTATCCACTAGAAAACTCTCGGCTCTCGGCTCTCGACTGTCGGTTTTGGCAGTGTTTCTCACTGCATATTTAGTTAAACTAACAAAAAGGTAACTTTTAATGATGAATTTCTGACTTCAAGAGAATATTTTATTTGAGCGATGCTCAACCACTCAACACTGCACCTATACTCACCCATATACACACCTACATTCATGCAGGCATAAAACTTCAATGTACCGCTTTGCTGTGTGTGTGTGTGTGTGTGTGCGGCAGCATGGGAGAAGTTTTTCTTGTGCCGAGCAGTGAAACTTTTAAATATTCATGAGTTGGCAGAGGAATTCCACAACTAGATGTGACTTTAGAAGAGGTTTAGCAGAAGAGTTAAATGAAATTTCCAACAAAACTTCGCAATTGCAAAAATCCTTCAAATACTCATACATACATATACATGTACAGACAGATAACGGCGCTATTAATATGCAACACTATGTATGCACATATTTATCAACAGTCGTGTTTAAGCATTTGATTTACTTTATCATATATGAATATATGAACGATTGTATATATACAGGGTGATTCAGGTAGTGCTTACTTTTTAAAAAAATAAAACACAAGCCTCGGTTGAAACGAACTACTTGAGTCATATTCATTTGAAGCATAAAATTTAATTTTTTCTGCATTTTGAAACACAGCTTTCATCATCAAAATTATCAAAAATTAACAACATTCAGCAATTAACATTTTCGACAAGTGGAACTCAATGAAAAAGTGCAATATTACCGTATTTCCGAACACATGGCAACAACTATTAATAATCTTCTTCTTATTCTTTATTGATAACCACCATCAGTTTTAACGTAATTTTTGTTTTTCAGTTAAAAATAGCGGCAGTATGGACTAATAATCTCCTAAATTTTACCACAAACTCTCTTTATTTCTTTATCTTAAACTCGTACGCTTGATCACTCTTTTAGAAAGAGATTTCTCGCTACCATATTCAACACAACATACTGCTTACATGAACACACCCTTCCAAGTCCTCAGACTCCAAATATAAGAAGTACCTTCTTCTTCTTTATTGGCGTAGATACCATTTACGCGGTTATAGCCGAATTTACAACAGCGCGCAGGCGTTATTCCTTTTCGCTGTTTGTACCAATTGGAGATTCCAAGTATAGCGAGGTCATTTTCCACCTCGTCTTTCTAACGGAAGGGAGGTCTTTCTCTACCTCTGCTTTCCCCCAAGGGTACTGTGTCAAATGCGTTCAGAGCTGGAGTGTTTTCATCCATTTGCCCTGACCTAGCCAGCGTCAGACGGGTATTTGCTATTCGAACTTCTCCTTGGACGTCTGCTTCATCGTAATCGATTGAGGAATCGTGTTCACTATCTCATGGTATTATGCTTTCACTGCCATTCAGAAGGCTGAAGAAGTTGCCTCCATAATTTCAGTATGCTCTGAGCATCAGTTACTAGATCACCTCTGGGGGTTCTAAAAGAACCAAATATTACACCATTTTAAACTCCGTCAGATACTTTCACTTCAGCACAGATAAGTCGTATAGTATGACAGATGGTGCTTCTATTACTTATACTTGTATGTGAACTCATATCTAAAAATTATCGATCTCATACTATAACTTTCCAAGTACCCACACTCCAAATATGAAAAGTATCATGACTGGCTTTGTACCGAAAATAGCGTTCAATTTGTAAGATATCTCACTGATATTAAGTGTACATCTATTTTTCTTCTTCTTAATTGGCGTAGACACCGCTTACGCGATTATAGCCGAGTTAACAACAGCGCGCCAGTCGTTTCTCCTTTTCGCTACGTGGCGCCAATTGGATATTCCAAGCGTAGCCAGGTCCTTCTCCACTTGGTCCTTCCAACGGAGTGGAGGTCTTCCTCTTCCTCTGCTTCCCCCGGCGGGTACAGCGTCGAATACTTTCAGAGCAGGAGTGTTTTCGTCCATTCGGACAACATGACCTAGCCAGAGTAGCCGCTGTCTTTTAATTCGCTGAACTATGTCAATGTCGTCGTATATCTCGTACAGCTCATCGTTCCATCGAATGCGATGGATGCGATATCCCAATGAAAAGCGACAAACAACCTCGGATGAGAAACCCCTCTTTGGTGTACATCTATTCCTGATAATAAAAAGCCGTGGAGCTAAAAATTTATGAAATGTTTCGCACCTCTGTTTAACTTAATACTTAATACCTTGAAAAAATCTATGCAACCAGTTATATTAGATTATAGCGTTCTGCAGACGCCTGCAAACTAATTTTCGGCTGTGACCATAGATAGCCCCTTCTTACTTGTTTTTTATACTCTGAGCGGAGTATAACTAAGTTTGCTACAGTGTTTATAGTACTCAGAAGGAAGCGTCGGAGACTCTAAAATACATGTTACATTGTAATTGATAAATAGTTTGACGAGCTGAGTAATTCATCTATCTGTATATAGTTAAACACGTCCCTCAGTTCCGATATCGATCTAAAATTTTGCATTTCTCTTCTTTAAAAGCTTCTTATTTGTCGGAACCGCTGATATTAAACCCCTAAAGCATATAGCTGAGATAAAAACTTGACGCTAGGAATCAAGTCCTTGTAAGAGAAACTTTTTTACTTAAAGAACACGGTGTAATCTCTGAAGAAATTATTCAGATCGAACCACTATAGCATATACAAGTATGTAGCTGCCATACAAACTCAACAATGGTATGAAATTTTTCTGGGGAAAACTTTTTTACTTGAGGAGATATTTCCGCAAAATTTGGCTTGGATTATTTTTTTTATTTTTATTAACCTCCAAAGAAACGTTTTTTACTCGTGAAGGGTGTTATATCGTTAGTGCAACAGAAGTTTACGTTTTTTATTGTTGTTGTTATTTTTTACTCTTGCTTGTTTATTGAGATATGCTGTCCAAGGCGGTATTCATTCGACAAAACTCAAATGTCCATTAAAACTTTTTGCGTTAGGGAGTTTGTCAAACTGCCGCTCGAGGGTCTGACAACAAAATGCATGAAGTATTTTTGCATACAAGTGCTGGAAAAGCTAAAAATCATGTATGCAAAAATGCTGCATACCAGCGTCCCTACTACAACAATGAAACTTAAAATTTCATACAGCCGCTTGTAGCAGCAGTTGATTTCAAACATTTGCCACACCACACGGCTGGACAAATACTGGATTGGTTTCGCCCATTGTGGCAAGCCGGTGTAGCTTTCTATTCAATTTCCAAATAGCAGCAACTTATTGTTGCGGAAATCAGCAGGGCATAGCTGAGCACAGCATGGCAATGCAAAGCCAAGGCAGGCAAAGCTGGGCGCACCACCTGCCGACCGGCGACTGACATTGATGTGTGACTCGGCGTGCACGCATTCACCAGCAATTGGCAGCAGCGCTCAGGAATGCAGAATATGCAATGATCATCGCTCATTCGACCATACACACACATGAGTATATACATACATGTATGCAAAATATGTGTTTGAGTGCATGTATTCAATATGTTGGTGCGCCGACGATGCCCGGTATTTGCTTAACGTGCCCCAGCTGCTAATTATTGGCTCAATTGTAAGTGACGAATTGCGGCAGTAAGTAATGCATGCACGCCTGCAACACCAGACACGCACGCACACTCATACATATACACCTATATATGTATGTTGATATACGCGCTCACTCAAAATGAAATGTGCGCTGCGGTCGAATGCTGCAGCAGCAACGCCGATTTTCGTATGCGAGCATGCAAAATATTTGCACATTGTTCAATTTCATGTTTAATTAGGCTAATGAGAGTTTACGTAATTCGAAATTTGTTATGCACACACACACACACACACACACACACACACACACACCCAAGCGCACCCGATGAAGGGGGTGTCCAAAAAGGGTGCTGGTGTTTGAACCAGTACTGGGGACTGCGTTTTCTTGGGCCGACCAGCGGTCGTAGTATCGAGTTTTTTAAGCCCACGGATCAATTCGGTGCAGGGCCACATCGGTTGACTCAGGACCGTTACGGGGACATCGGTCCGTCCGGCGGCCAATAGAGTAACCTTTTCTAGTCAATTGGCTGGGGGTGTGGGCTGTACCATTGCGATAGCGCTTTAATTGACCGCTTGGGTGGTCGGTGCTACTGATCCGGTCGGCACTGAAGGCGAGTCCTCCGGCGCGTACAAACGGACGCACACAAACTTTGGGCGCTCTAGCTAAGCTCTAAGCTACCGGGGGGGTCGGCAGGTCGCGGATAGCCGAACGGCCTGTAGTAGCAGGTTAGTTGCGAAATAAGTCAAAACGAATAAGCAATCCCCGACGAGGAGCGGCAGGAGTGAAGGATGCGGCACAAAAGCTAGCAGATCCGCTGAAGCTCCTGTGACTGTGGCGAATCGACACCGCCACACAGAAATATGTGTCCCCTCATCATGTTTGGACATGATGACAAAAATCAAATCCAGGCGCGACGGACCCATAATGGGCGGCTTCCTGGTCAGCGTCTGTTCACCATGTTAGGTGCGGCTGATATTACAACTTGACCGGTACACAGCGCGGCGCACTGGGAGTCCTTGGTTATCCTGACAGCGATGTCTTCCGCTGGTAGGATGGAAAAGGTGATGTGAGCCTGCTCTGCCGAGGTGTCAGCTGCGTGGTGTATCAGTAAACAGCCACTTCGGTCCCTGGTCAGGGAGTGTGCATTGGGCGCAGGGGTAGTAGCCTGCGTTGCCCCGGGCGAGCGCCGGTCCGTCCGTGTTTTCCGGAACTGGTAAAGCGAAGGACAGGCCTCAGGGAACTGGGGTAGGAGCATGGTTTTCCGAGGGTACACCCGTTCCTGTCTATTTCGGCCCGCCCCCCTACACACGATGCGCTGTATAAAACAAACGAATGGAGAATTTTTTAAACAAAGAAAACAAAAACAAAAGCAGCGGTGTTCAAGACTGCTTGATGAGCTACGGCACTCAAAGCCCTGTCAGTAACACACCAGAAGCGGAACAATCCGGGAGAACGCCGAGTGGTTTTGCGTCGGAGCTGATCCTTTGGAGCGCGCACCAAGATTGATGCGATCACCGAAACAGGGGCTCACCGTGGAAAGGCCTGAAAGAGCGAGATCGTCGCCACCAGCGCTGCAAGACAGCACGCTTCGAGCGGAACCAGCGCAACCAGAAGGGGACATTATGGCTGAATTGGGATATGATCAAGAGGCTAACGGAAGCAATGAAACTGCCTCAGCGATCGATCAACAATCAGATCCGGGATCTGCTAACTTCTGTCACAAAGCTCCATGAACGCGCCCAAAGCGAGTATAACAAAATTAAAGCTACCAGGCGAAATGTTCCTTTGAGGCACACAGGAGTGGATTCAACTCCAAAAAGGCCCCGTGAGGACGAGGCTGCAGACGCGAAAGACCCCGCCAAAAAAGAAAGCCAGTCAAGAGGAAGTCAAAAGAGGACCACTGCGTGGAAGAGGAATGAAGGAAACATTCCGAAGGCAGAGGAACAGGAAATGAATGGACACAGGTGAAACCAAAAAAAACACAAAACAAGAATAAGAAGACGGTTTCTGCTCCACGTCCGAGGCCCGATGCAATTATCATTGCCCGCAATGGTAACATGTCGTACAGCGATATGCTTAGAGCCGTGAAAAAGGATGATGCTCTGAAAGAACTTGGAGAAAACGTCTCGAGGATCCGGAAGACGGCAAAAGGCAAAATACTTCTAGAAATGAAGAAGGCCCAGATGAACACAGGAGCATACGAAAAGGAGATATGCAAGGTTTTGGGCGACCAAGCTCAAATAAGAGCCTAACCCACGAAGTATCAGTGGAGATCCGAGACTTGGACGAAATAACCACTAAAGAAGACATATCGGTGGCAATACGATCACAAATCAAAGAGCTAAATTCCTTTGACGAAAAAGCGATCAAAACCATGAGACAGGCGTACGCGGGCACGCAAACGGCAGTCATCAGCCTTCCCCCAGCGGACTCAAAACGGCTGCTTGACGCCCATAAGATCAAGATTGGATGGACGGTATGCAGAATAAGGGAAAAGCCGAACCTCAGAAAGTGTTTCAGGTGTCTGGAATATGGCCATCTGGCGAGGGCATGCACGAGCGAGGATGATCGAAGCAAATGTACTGTGCTAAGTGTGGTGAAAAGGGGCATTTCGCAAAGGAATGTGATAAAAGCCCGTCGTGTGCAGCATGCAAAAGCAGTGGGAAAAAGGAGACAGGTCACCGGATAGGAAGTTGGAAGTGTCCTCTATATCAAGCGGCGTGCAAAAAGATAAAATGAAAGTAGTCCAAATTAATCTAAATCACTGTGAAGCTGCTCAAGATCTACTGAAGCAAACAATCTTTGAGGAAAAGGTAGAGGTGGCGATAGTGTGTGAGCAGTACAAAAATATAAACGCTGCCACATGGATCTCCGACAAGGAAAACAAAGCTGCCATATGGGCCTGTGGGGGCAACGCCTTCCAAGATAAGCCGCTCGTGGGCAGATCTTACTATACGCGAGCGAAAATAGGTGGCATTTATTTTTACAGCTGCTATATCCCTCCGAGTGTGCTGCTGGGAGATTACGAAAGAATTCTTGACGAACTTGTCCGAGACGCCCTCACTACTACACCAAACGTGATAGCAGGCGATTTTAACGCATGGGCAATTGAATGGGGTAGTAGCTACACAAACAGGCGGGGTAATGCTCTACTCAAAGCGTTTTCTATGTTAGATGCAGTGCTACTCAATACCGGTGATAGAAATACTTTTGAAAAGAATGGACGCGGATCGGTAATAGATATTACTTTCGCCAGCAGCACGCTAGTACGATCAGCAAATTGGAAAGTGTGCGACTTTTACACACATAGCGATCACCTGGCCATCATGCTGGAAATCCGCAAGCAATCACAAATCCGATCCAGCGTTAAAAAATTGCAGAAAAAAGGGTGGAAGGTTGAAACGCTAGATGAAGAAATTTTCAAACTAATGTTGGATGGGAACTTAGATGATGCGATCAGTGTGAGACCGACAGGCTGAAAAACTAGTGAAGCACATAAGTAAAGCCTGTGATGCTGCTATGGGTAGAAAAAAGCACAAACATAACCCGAAGGCCCGCATACTGGTGGAACGAGGAAATCAGCACACTAAGAAGCGAATGCCATAAAGCGAGACGCCTATGCCAAAGAAAGCCAAAGTACGCCACACCATGCAAGACTGCGAGAAACTTTCAAAAAAAAACGCAAGGGAACTCAAGAAAGCCATCAAAAGAAGTAAGTCCTCAAGTTTTAAAGAGACTATGTGAAAAGGTGGACGAGAATCCGTGGGGTGACGCGTACAAAATTGTGATGGAGAAAATCAGAGGGGGTAAAAGTCAAGCTCCAACATGTCCGACCCTCCTAGAAAAGGTGGTGAAAACGCTTTTGCCCAACGCAAGAACAATCGAGTAGAACAGTACCAACCGTGATGGAATCTCCAATTGTCGACGAGAAGGAGGTAATGGATGTGGCGGAGAGATTTGGCGCTCAAAGGCACCAGGACTTGATGGCATCCCGAACAGGGTACTGAAAATTGCAATCAACCATTGCAAGAGGGTCTTCGCCGAACTCTACTCACGATGCCTAAAAGAGGAGTTTTCCCAAAAATTTGGAAAAAAACAGCGGTTGGTTCTTCTTCAAAGCCAAACAAACCAGCAGGAGAGCCAAAGTGCGTATCGCCACTCTGCATGATCGACACGATGGCCAAAATACTGGAAAGACTGGTTTGCACGTCTGAACGTCACCTGAAGAAGAGTCTCCAGGTTTATCCTGAAAACCAATTTGGATTCGAAGACATCGGTCCACTCTGGACGCAAGTTGGAAAAGTGACGGACATTTGACTGCCAAGGCCATAGAGGGCACCAGATGGATGCATGGAGATAAAAAATGCTGCTGTGGTCGCTTGACGTGAAGAACGCTTTGCAACTCTGCATCCTGGCCACATATACTGAGGGCATTAGAGGCAAAAACACTCCGGGGTATCTTCTGAGGAGGACAATTAGCAGCTATCTGTCTGACAGACTACTGCTGTATGATACCGATACATGGTCAAAAACCTACATGGTGACAGGTGGAGTACCACAAGGCTCCGTACTAGGCCCACTATTATGGAATGTGCTGTACGACGGGGTGTTACGATTACCGCTGCAAAAAGAAGCACAGATAATTGGCTATGCGGACGACATTGCCGTAACGATCGTTGCTAAAGAGCTCTTCCAGATACAAAACATATGCAATGAGACCGTGTCGAAAATCAAAGACTGGCTTACGAGTACTAAGCTTCAGCTGGCAGGAGAAAAAACAGAGGCAGTGCTCATCACGAGCAGGAAAAGGCTAGAAACAGTCACACTGAACATTGATGGATTTAACGTTGTAACGCAAAATTCACTGAGGTACCTTGGCGTTATGATCGATACGAGGCTCAATTTCAAGGCGCACATTGAAAAGGCCTGTGGAAAGGCGGCTAAAGTGACTGCGGTCGCTTTCGAAAATTATGGCAAAGCATTGGTGGCCCAAGTCAAAGGAGGAGAGCTTTGCTGGCTAAAGTTAGCCAATCAATGCTTATGTACGCAGCTCCGATATGGGGGACAGCCCTTCGTCAAAAAACCTGTGTCAATATGGCCAAATCTGTGTCCAGGCTATGCGCCCTTAGAGTTGCCTGTGCGTTTAGAACGGTGTCGCACGAGGCGAGCGCTATAATATCTGGCCTTATAGCCACCGGATATAATGGCCTCTGAGTTAAAGTAGAGTCTACTGTAAAAACAAAACAAGCCATGAATAGGCGCCTAACGGCTGACGAGCGCAAAAAGCAGAGGAAGACAAGTCTCGAGGAGTGGCAAAAGCAATGGGACGCGGCAGACAAAGGAAGATGGACATACAGGCTTATTAAGAATGTGCCGGCCTGGATTGACAGACAACACGGGAGACAGATTTCTACCCAACACCAGTTCTTATCGGGCCATGGCTGTTTCGAGAATACCTGCACAGATTTGGCCATGATGACGAAACACACTGTTCGTTCTGTGGAAATGCCGCAGAAAACGCAGAGAACACTCTTTTTCTTCTGCACGAGGTTTGCAGTGGAGAGAGACCATAGAAAACTTAACAAATGAAAAGGATGACGCCCGACAGCATAGTTAGTCACATGCTGCGATCACAACTGGTGTGGGTTAAAATGAAAGAGTGGACTGCAATAGCGCTCAAGAACTCAGAATGAAAGAAAGGCAGCACAGAAGCATAAGACCACATGAATAACCCTGGAGGTAGATCGTGAAGAGGCAGTTATCGCCCTGCTTGGTCCTGCGAAGTAGTGCCTAACCGCGGTCCCGCAGGTCCGAATACAAGCTACAGCAGCCGGAGTTAAGGGTTTAGTACGTAGGCATACTGTTTCGCAAGTCCAGCATAGTGTTTTAACACTGTCTGGGCGTGATCCCGAAAGAGGTGTACTCTAGCGAACAATATGAATCGTGCATGCTACCAATCTCACCTTGGCGGTATCTTTAGAAGATTCCCCCTCGAAAACAAAAAAAAAAAAACAAAAAAAATGTATATGTGTGCGTTTGCTAGCGTGCCAGCTCACTTACACAATATGTTTATTTTATAAATTTATATTGCAAACATGCTTTTGTTTTTTCATTATATTCGCAAACTTTGGGATCACTGAAGGTAATAACGTGATGAGCATGGCAAGTGATTTATGGAGTTCTGTATGGATATATTTCTCAGGTGCGCTACAAGTACACTCAGGCATGTATGTCGGTATGTTTGCAACTGTAGTAATAAAAAGGTGTTGGAATGGAAATTGAAAAATTAGTTCAAAAGTGAAGGTGAATAGTGAGTGTTCCTGGAAAGCTCGCCAAGGGCCACTAAATAATAACGAATTAAAAAAAAAACTAATACAAAATTAATAAAAAATAAATAGAAACAAGAAGAAGCGTTAACATCGGTTGTACCGAAGCTATAATCGGTACCGAAGCCACGATCGTTCAGTTTGTATGACAAGTATATGCTCTAGTGCTTTGATCTTTACAATTTCTGAAGAAATTGTAGTCTTGCCTTGGAAAGTAATCCACGCAAAATTTTGTGAAGATATCTTGTCAGCTAAGAAAATTTCCCATTCAATAACTTGAATTTGATTCATCAGTTTAAAAGGCATCTACACTCTGAATGTGTTTTTGCTTTCTTTCTACACTAATTATTATGTCTCTCCAAGCTTTTCTATCTTTTTATTTTCCACTTTCCATAAATATTAAAAAAGACCGGACTTATTCTGAGCACTTTGTACATAAATGGTAGTTGACCTCAGCATTTGACGTTAATCTTTGATATCTTTGGAGCTGTTAAAATTTTAAAATTCTTTGACCAACTGGATTCCTTCTTATAGTCTTCAGTATACTAAAAGGTGTGTTCCAAAGTAAAGAGAACTTAAAAAAAACAGAACAATTGGTTTTTCTTCAAAATCAATTTATTTTATTAAAAATAGTCACCTTCTGCTTCAATACAGCTTGCATACTTAATGCACTCGAACGAGTGTTTTAGCTCGTTGACCGGTATGGCCGCCAGTATGCCGGTGCAAGCCTTTTGAATGGCCTCTATGTCTGCATAACGCTTTATTTTCATGGACAAATGCATTTTTTCGAAAAGAGAGAAGTCGCACGGTGCCATGTCAAGTGAATACGGGGAGTGGTTAATGCTTAAAATGTGATTTTTGGTCAAATAACCGGTCCTTCGAATCTTGGATTCTGAGCAATTTTTGGTCGTCAGTCAATTTGTGCGAAACAAACCGTGTATACACTTTTCGTATATTGATGTTTTGGAGATGTTCAATTCCATTTCCATGAATGATTTTGGCTGATTTTTGATGAATTCACGCACAGTTTCGATGGAATTTCCGGTGATCACGGATTTTGATTGGCCGACATATTGATCGTCATTTATGCCCTCACTACCACTTTGAAAACGTTGAAACCACTCGTGCACTCTGCTACGGTATAGGCAATCATCGCCATTAACTTGTTTGAGCAATTAAAATGTTTCGATAAAAGTTTTACCAATTTTAAAACAAAATTTAAAATTGGCTCTTTGTTCCAAGTTCATTTTCGCACCGATAACAGAAGCATACTACCACTTAAAATGCAAGAACTTCCCTTCCAATCATTGAAATGTCATGAAATTCTCACTGGACAATCGATAAAGATAGCAGATTCTAACGCAACAGCCGACATATAGATGTTCTCTTTACTTTGGAACGCTCCTTGTACATTATAGGATCTTTGACGTTTCCTTCTGTGGTTACAAACATCGTGGCAAACTTAATATACCCTGTTCAAGGTTGTTACTGAAGTACGACAGTTCGAATCTCGCGATTCTTCTGTTGACCTCAGTTAAAGCAAAGTTTTTGGAACTCAATCACTTCTTTTGGGTTTAGAATTCCTTTATTTTAACATGAAGTGGACTTCAATTGATTTAAAGTCATGTTCAAAAATTCCTAAACTACCTACTTTATCCTTGTTGTTTACAAACAAACGAGTTCCGTCAAGAAACAGCTATCAATTAAACCAATCAAACCTCACTGTGGCATCAAAACTTGTCCACTTACGTCAAAATTACACAATTTCGATATAATGGTAAGGTGGAAGAGTTACTGAACACAATAGCAACTCTTCACTTATTCTTTCTTAAGCTCTTACAATCTGCTTTAAAATCAAAAATAAAAGCAGTGCTTCCTATGCTTTTGTACTTTCTACGTAAGTAAGATCATTGAATTTCGCATTAAAATTATCGTAGTTTCCAGTATGAAGAACACCATGTAAATCCATGCAACATGCACCTTTCAAATAAATTAATAATATGTATGTCTAAAAAGCTAAAAAAGTTGTTTCTCACTCAAACTAAGGTTTCTTTCATTTTGACAAATATTGTGGAGGATTCCCAATGGAGAGATCACTTGTCAAGCTCAATTGCTCCAAAGGGAATGGCAAAAGTACACTGAAACTTTCACCTATGTTCTATCTGGTAATATTGAGATCACTTAGTACTTCCTGCGATACCTCTGTGGACGGGTAATAACTTTATTCTTATCAGATAATTTCAACGATAATGAGGTTAAACTAGTTCTAAGTAGAACCATGTAATACATGTGGTTAGCGAGTTTAGGGCTATCCTTATTACTGTTTCCTATCATAATACTTATTTAGTGAAAAATGCTCCAATTAGATCTCGGTTATTTGTCAGTTGTATAATTGTTTGGTAGTCTAAAACCAGAGTTTACGATAGATCTCTGTTGAACAGTTGTCAACATTGGTCTCTTACGGTACCCAAAAACTCCAAAAATAGATGACCAGATCCTCGCAGATCCCCGAAGCAATTTGAGGTAGCCATTTGTTAAGGCTGTTAATATCAATCACAGACACTTCTCTAGGTTTACCGAAGTTCTGAGATTTTTTAATCTCAGTCCGGCGAACGCTAGACGAAGGAAGAAAGTGTGCCCAGATGATTCCAACACAAAAGAGCAACCTAAAGAGATTCAAGAGCTGCCATATCATTTAAAAAAAAAACGGTTTGGTATGCCGGTGGAACTATCGGTCTATATTTCTTAAAAAATGATGCCGGTGGGGACATAACTGTCAATGGCGACCGTTATCACGCCATGATAACCGATTATTTTAAGCCTGAAATTGAAGCTCGTGATCTTGGAGACATTTGGTTTCAACAAGACGGCGCCACTTCCCACACATCGCATCAGTCAATGGATCAATTGTCAATTGAGAGAAAACTTCGGTGAGTAGATGATTTCACGTTTTGTGCCGGTCGATTAGCCACCAAGATCGTGTGATATCACACCATTCGAGTTTTTCCTGTGGAAATATGTAAAGTATTAAGTCTATGCTGACAATGCCGCTTCGATTCAGGCCTTGCGGCAAAACATGTCATTCGCCAGTTGAGAGTCGAAATGTTCGAATAGAAATCATCGAAAATTGGACTCAATGGATGGTCCATTTGAGACGTAGCCGCGGCAACATTTGAAAGAGTTATTCTTCAAAAAATAAATGCCAAATAATGTTCTTTCGAATGATAACAAACATTCCCGAATAAATTTGAAGTTTCTATGTTTTTTTAAGTAGGGAACCTCGAAATGGATCGCGCTTTATAGCGTTGAGAATTGAATTGCATAAACTCATTTTTGAATGCAATCCAACAACATTTTTTTTAACAAGTTTAAAAATTTATGATTGTACGATATGACTCGTTGTGAGTCCCTTAAATAATTTTTTTGAATTACACGTTTATTCTGTGTATTTTATTCAAACTGAATATTCTAATTTGTATATTTACTTTTATAGGAGAGCATTCATGCTATGTGTCTAATCTGAATTCACTTTTTCTAAAACAGTTATCAGTTTATAGAAGACCACTAGTGCATGGGCTAGATTGAAACTACCGACACGAACATTTCTATTGCAAAACTGCTTGAAACAACAAAACGGCACATGCTGCTTAAAATCATAAAATCTTTTATTATGTACATATACATAGAGCTTTTTATTAAATATTTTCTAACATAATACAAAATTTAGTTTGTGTAAATATGTAGATTTTAATAAATATATATTTTTATATATTTTTAGATGTGCATATGTATGTGCATAAGGGTGAGTCAAAACCAAATTATTTTTCGCTTCTTAATAATTGGTTGATTTTCTCAGATCTTAGAAAAGCTTTTAAGTGAAATATTGTTGTGAGAAGGTTCTTAGCCTTACAGTTTTCTATATTTTTGTTTTTATTATCAAATAGAAAAATTCGTAACTCGCTACCAATTTTACACCCAACCCTTAGTTGACGAAGCTCAGAAAAAAATAGCATTTCTAATTTATATTTCAATGTTATCATTCATATACGTATTTTACTAACAAAAAAAGAAAATGAAATTTCAAGGATGTGGCTGTATAAAAAAGGATATTGGTCTTAGAAATACCATCATCTTTGAAGTGCTCAAAAATGTTCATTTATTAATGCCATGATATGCAGAGAAAAAGTTCTTTTTTCATTGAAGCTTAAAAATATACCGCAATGAGGGTATTTCAAATATTTTGACTGAATTTTTGTTTGTACCACGCCGCTCATCTTCCTCAGCTTTCAATAAATATAGGCTTATGTACTCCCAAGTCACCAAATCGATCATGAGTTGCGACCGACGCACCCTTACCACGACGTTTTTTGCTTGAAAGTGTTGGCGTCTGACTCAAGCTTCGTTTATTGGCACCAATATGCTTTTGCGTCATTGGGCCTTGAAACAACGGACCGTCTATTATATATTCCAGCAGAGTGATTTTTTCATATGTTTGACAGTATACGCCATAAGAATTAACGAAAGTTATTTCCAAAAGCCCCAAAACAATCTATGCCACCATTTTTTAGATCGCCTGCCTATCGCGTAGGTACTTCACAGTTGATCTGCATGGTCAACTCCACCCATGAATGAGTTGTAATCTTTAATGGCAGTTGGGCTTTGAACATGTACTTCGTGGCCTTATCGTTCTCCTCTTGACTGTAGTTTGCTCAGTCCAATGAAAATTAGACGCCAATAATATTGATTTATTATCTATCCATTTGTAAATAATTACTCCTTTCGTTGTTGATCGTGCATCAAACTCGCCTTTTTCAATCGCTTGTCTGTCTTCATGTTTGATGGAAGTTCTTTTCGTTTGCCTCTAACTGTACCACATGCAAACACTTTCTGAGTTTGGAGGAACTATAAGAGTCTAATAGCGGTAAAATAATTATCAGAGTACACATATGTACTTGTTCTTGCCCCACTCATCTTTTGTGAGGTACAAAACCACTCCATTCCCGAGACCAAATCCTTCGTAATTTGTTTCCACAGTTTCAGTTGTTCCTTGGTATATTGGGAACTTTTAAATAGAGCCATATTGATTTGATTTCACGATGGTTTTTTTTATTCTCAAAACACTCAAACTTCAACCGTTAATATCATTTAAACGGTTAGGTGTAGTAAAAAATTGTAAGTGACCATTTTGCAGAGTATTTCCTATAGAGTTTATGAAAGCGGATATTTTTTCGAGGAGTTGGAAACTGTAAGGCAAAAGACCTTCTCGTTACAAATAAGAGCTCATATTTGGAGAGATTTTCGTTGGGGTGTCTCAGACGCAAAAAAAAAATAATTTGGCTTTTGAAGCACCTTTATGTTTATATATACTTATTTGTGAGTATGTGTGTATATGTGTTTATAAATACTTGTAGGTACGTGTGGTATGTAAATTTGTTGCATGCCGCCAGCCGACTAACGTTACTCGTAAAAATGCATTGATGGTTGACATAAAATAAAATGGAATTTATAGGTTATGCGCATAAAAATTTATAAGTGGGCATATCTGTAAGTACATGTGTATGTTTATGTGTATACATATGAAGCTATGGTAAATGCAAATGAATGTTTATGCGCGTGTTTGTGTGCCAATTTCTGTGCATAACTCAAAACGTATACACTCGACGCAAAAATATGGCTTCATGAGGAGTGAAATATTTATAAAAAAGTGTGAATATATGTATATGTATATGTGGGTAGGTGTATATGTTATATCTGTGTGTATCTATGTAGGTATGTAAATAAATATTGATTCACATATGCTCTTGTGTTGAGCGTATTTTCAAGTCGGTGTGGGTGAGTTTGACTAAATAATATTCATATAAATACACATCAATGTGAGTGTGTATGTGTGTATTATTTGCAAAATACATACATATTTAGACATGCACATATGTACATATATAAAAGTGCTATTAAATAGCGAAAAAATCTCGATGTGTCGAAGGCAAATAATTTTATCAAAGTAACCTAGTTTTTCTTGCAGCCAGAAAAGTGGTTGAAAAAAATGCATACATACAAACATTTGATTATCGTAGAGCACAGTAGTAGCTTCAGGCCAGCTGGGCAAATAGCCATGAAACTGTCAGCACACATACACGCACACATATGCTTAGGTGGCCGTATAAATATTTATTTCTATAAACATAAATATCAAATATGCATATACATATATATATAGTATATATATATGTACGCACACAAATTGTGCGCTAAAAGCATCCATATATGGATTTTGTGGACGTCCACACATCCTTAGGCATCCAATTATTTTGAATTCGGCTACTTTTCTTACTTTCAGTGCCTTTTAGCCAATGTGAAAAGCATAAAATTGGTTTTTAGTTGCTTTTGCTGCAGAAAAAAGCAACAAAAAATATTTGTGGCTTTGCCTTGAAACTGCCAGTTTTTCGTATTTTCTGTTATTTGAGCGACGATTTTCTGAAATTGCCAATAATTTATAGTGTTGAGTGTGAGGAATTAGACAGATTTTGTGTGAGTTTGCAAACTAAATGCATTTCTATTGGATTTCATTGCAGTGATTATATCAAAATTTTAATTGAAAATTGCTAAATAATATTTTTAATTGATGAAAATTGAATATTTGAAAATTTCTTATTGATTTATCATTTATTTATATCACATGAGAGTGACTGGTCAAACATAATATGTAATTATACTCTCGCAACAAAGTTGCTAAGGAGAGTATTATAGTTTTGTTCACGTAACGGTTGTTTGTAAGTCCTAAAACTAAAAGAGTCAGATATAGGGTTATATATACCAAAGTGATCAGGGTGACGAGTAGAGTTGAAATCCGGATGTCTGTCTGTCCGTCCGTCCGTCCGTGCAAGCTGTAACTTGAATAAAAATTGAGATATCATGATGAAACTTGGTACACGTATTTCTTGGCTCCATAAGGTTAAGTTCGAAGATAGGCAAAATCGGCCAACTGCCACGCCCACAAAATGGCGGAAACCGAAAACCTATAAAGTGTCATAACTAAGCCATAAATAAAGATATTAAAGTGAAATTTGGCACAAAGGATCGCATTAGGGAGGGGCATATTTGGAAGCAATTTTTTTGGAAAAGTGGGCGTGGCCCCGCCCCTTACTAAGTTTTTTGTACATATCTCAGAAACTACTATAGCTATGTCAACCAAACTCTACAGAGTCGTTTCCTTCAGGCATTTCCATATACAGTTCAAAAATGGAAGAAATCGGAAAATAACCACGCCCACCTCTCATACAAAGGTTATGTTGAAAATCACTAAAAGTGCGTTAACCGACTAACAAAAAACGTCAGAAACACTAAATTTTACGGAGGAAATCGCAGAAGGAAGCTGCACCCAGGTTTTTTTTTTTAAATTGAAAATAGGCGTGGCGTCGCCAAAACCCATATCTCAGGAATTACTACACCGATTTCAATGAAATTCGGTATATAATATTTTCTTAACACCCTGATGACATGTACGAAATTTCACCCATATTTCACAACCACGCTTTCTTCCAATATAACGCTATTTTGAATTCCATCTGATGCCTTCTCTGTATAATATATACATTAGGAACAAATGATTATAGCGGAATAAAACTTTACACAAATACGGTATTTGAAGAAAAATATGTAAATGACTGATAATGAAATCTCGATTATCACTTTATCATGCGAGAGTATAAAATGCTCGGTGACACCCGAACTTAGCCCTTCCTTACTTGTTTTCATTGCGATTTGATTTGTGAAGATTGCTAATTCGTTGCCACTTTTACGAAGGTATATTTTTATAGCATGAACAAGGTATTTTATGCCCTTTAGCCGCTTTCCAGAAGGAAACTTTGGAGACTCAACAAAGCGTATAAATAACAATCAGCATGACAAACTGATTCGCTTTGGCCATATCTGCCGGTCTGTCTATATATTTGCGAACTATTCCCTCTGCTTCTGAGATATTGATCTGAAAATTTATATTCATACAAGGTGCATTCCAAAGTAAACAGGACTTATTGAAAATAGAATGGAAGTGAAGTTATTGTGTTTTAAGTGTCAGTATGTTTGCGTTATCGGTGCGAAAATGAGCTTCGAACAAAGAGCCAACATTAAATTTTGTTTTAAGTTGGTAAAACTTTTACTGAAACGTTTCGATTGATGAAACAAGTTCATGGCGATGATTGCCTATACCGTAGCAGAGTGCACGAGTGGTTTCAACGTTTTCAAAGTGGTCGTGAGGACATAAATGACGATCAACATGTGGGCCAATCAAAATCCGTGATCACCGGAAATTCCATCGAAACTGTGCGTGAATTCATCAAAAATCAGCCGAAATCATCATCGAAATTCATGGAAATGGAATTGAACATCTCCAAAACACCGATATATCGCATTTTGGCCGAACATTTGTGCATACGAAAGGTGTGTGCACGGTTTGTTCCGCACAAATTGACTGACGACCAAAAATTGCTTGGAATCCAACATTCGAAGGACGATTATTTGACCAAAAATCACATTTTAACCATTAACCACTCCCACTGCCTGATTTGGCACCGTGCAATTTCTCCATTTTCGGAAAAATGCATTTGCCAATGAAAGGAAAGCGTTATGCAGAAAAGTTGTCATCGAGGTCACCCAACCGTAGGCCCAGAAAACGTGCTGTTTAGATGGGGTCGGATCATAAGGAGAGCGGTGTCAGATTTGTGGGATTAGAAGGTAGTTAGAGCCATGTGGGCACTCGTTGCATGAGTTTCAATTTTGGATAAGAAGGAGTTTAACCTGCTACAGTATCCAGAACGAAGCTGAGCAAGGGTCACTCTCGATTCTCGCGGGAACTCGAGTCGCCTGCAATGGGCGGTGGTTTGACTCCAAGAACGCCATTCACTGAGAGGTAGTCGGTGAAGGTGTTTAAGGCTCTACTGTGAAGGGCGCTCAGTGCAGTCTGAAGTCGGTGTTCTTTTACGTACTTTTGAGCACATGTCATCGATTCTATTGCCCGACGTCAGTATTGTACAATTAACAGCGTACGAGGTGATAAAAATTCTGTCTGGTGGTTGAGGGAGTTTCGAGATGTAGAAGTTAAAGAGCGACGGGAGAGCACACCTGCGCGGAACCCCCTTTTTAAATCATTTCAATTTAAAACTTTTACCCCGAAAAAGTAAGGATGATTATCGACCGATTATCGACCTTGGAGGGAACTTAGATTTTTTGATGTCCTCAAGTAGCGTTGTGTTGTTGACTGTGTCAAAAGCTTTTGAGGATCCTCCTCTCGTTGGGTGATTTTTGGCTGAGGTCATGAACTGTTTGGACGTTTATGCGGCTTTTTCCGAGATCTAACCTCGTTTGAATCGGTAAGCTTTAGATTAAGTTTTTTATTATTCATGTCGGTCTACTATTGGCTCCTACGTAACCTACGTAAGTTATCATAATGATCTTCGTAAAAGATCTTTTTTCTTTGTTAAGAAATCCTAATATGACTAAATATTGTTTTTATCGAACAAAGTGACTAGAATTTTTACTTTTATTTTCCTAATATAAATTCGAGAGGTCCCAAATTTCGAACTCTCGTTTTACGACTGCTTAACTATAGTTTTGATATCATAGATCAGCTTTTTTTGTTATCTTAGAAGGGCGTTCCTATTTTTCTGACTTGATGGTCCGATGGAGCCATGCATAGAAGCTTATACAAGTGAGGAAAGTTTTCTGAGCACCATTTATTTGGGAGTGTCCAGAAACGATTCATTTACATATAGCTCAAACAGCTCACGACTTCCGGTCTTCGACTAAGTATTCTCTGAGTAGCCCAAAAACATCCGCTTGAAGGCGAGCTAACGTGGGGAGGCGAATCATCTCTTCCGAAGGTTGTGCGCTGGGATCTATGCCAACTGCCTTGGGATAAACCTTCTCAACATCGCATATAAGGTTCTATCTAGCGTATTGTGTGAGAGATAAAAGCCCACCGTCAACGAACTGTTTGGATCTTATTAGTGCGGTTTTAGATCTGGAAAATCTACAGTCGACCAGATTTTATCATACGCTAAATCTTGGAAAAGATCCGTTAAAAGGCGATCGATGCACACCATTTCTTCGTCGATTTTAAAGCTGTTTTTAGCAGCACGAAAAGGAGCTGTCTTTATGCCGCTATATCTGAATTTGATACCCCTGCACAGCTAAGGCTGTGTAAACTGACGTTGAGCAATACCAAAAGCTCCATCAGGATCGGGAGGGACCTCTCTGAGGCGATCTATACCTAACGAGGTTTCAGACAAGGCGACACTAAATTGTTCGGCTCTTTAACCTTCTTCTGGAGAGAAAAATTCGATCTGCAGAGCTTAATCGAGGAGGTACAATCTTTTATAAAAGTGTTATAAGAGTGCAAAGCAAATGGGTCTGGTTGTGAACAAGGACAAGACGAAATATTTCCTGTCATCAAACAAACAGTCGACGCATTCGCGAATTGGCTCGCACGTTCCTATTTATAGTCATAACTTCGAAGTCGTGGATAATTTCGAATATTTTGGAACCAGTATTAACGCCAACAACAACATCAGCCCCGAAATCCTACGCAGAATATCTCTAGCTAACAGGTGCTACTTTGAATTGAGTAGGGAATTGAGAAGTTAAGTCTTCGCTCTACGAACGAAAACCAAATTCCACAAACCTCTCATCATCTCCATCCTGCTATATGGTCCGGAGGCATGCACAATCACATCATTATCAGATGGACTTAAAAGTATTCAAGATAAACATTTTGCCGGAGGTTTGTGGTCTTTTGCGCATTGGTAGCGGGGAGTATCGCAGTCGATGGAACGATGAGCTGTACGAAGATACATAGTACAACAATCCAGCTTAGAAGATTTTCGATTCAGTACCTACTGCTTAAAGCAGAGGGCACTCCGTTGGAGAGATCAGGTGGAGAAGAACCTGGCTGCTCTGAGTATCTCGAATTGGTGCGAAATACCGAAAAGAAGAACCGACTGGCGCGCTGTTGGTAACTCGGCTATAACCGCGTAAAAAGTGTCTACAGAAATAAAGGAGAAGAATAGATATCAAATATTATTGTAAAACTTTACATTTTCTTTAATTAATTAATGTTGAATTTTTTGGTAACATTTTATACATACTTGTATACATAATTTTTCACTACCTGAAAATATTTTTGATGCTTGCGGAGTATAAAATGTTCGGTTACACCCTAACTTATTTCCGCCTTCCTTGTTTTTATTTACACACGTGCATAATTTTGTATTTGTTGTTGCTCTGGCAATGTGTACACTTTGGATTAGCACATAATAATAAAGACGTTGACACCTAATGCAATAAAAATGTAGTCAAACTAAGTCAGGCTTTCCTGCGAACAAAGTATTTTATTTGCACAGTCACTCACATAACAATAAAATATGTGAGTGTGTGTGTAAATGCAAATATAAGGCACACAATACATATGAACACATAAAATCAATTTGATATGTATTCCTAGCGCCTCGAAACTATATACTACACACAAATATATGAACTACAATAGAGATGTATTGTTTACAAATATAAATATATACATATGTACATACTATTTGTACATATGGTCACATGTATATATGTATATACACATATACTCGCTTGCAGACTTGTTCACGTCTTCGCACTTCCTTATCTCGTAGCAATAAAAATCTGTCATAAAATCATGTGAACCGAAAACACTTGGCAGCTCGTATCTCTAAATAAATGGAATAAAACGCCCATAAGTAGGCAATAAATTTTATTATTTTAGGACAATCTTACAAGAAATGGCGGCGGGTCAACACACTTGGCTCAGCGCTAATACAACATATACATAAACAGTTAGATATATATTGCTTCTATATATAGATACACATGTATAAGTATGTGTAGCATATGTCTGTATGTATGTTTATGGCGGGCCAAAAGTGCGCAACTCAGTTGAAGTGTGCGAATAAAGCGGAGTAAAGAATAATTGTTGCACTAAAAATGTCAGAGGGGTTAATATTTATGGTATTATCAGGGTTAATAGTTATGTTTGGCCCATTGTCACCAAAGCAAATCGTATGGATCAGCAATGATATGATAGAAGTATTGAAGTGTGTTTGGCGGTGGTGGATGGCCAGTATAGTTGGAGTAATAACATAAGAACTGTTGAAATTTCTTTCATTAAGCGTTTGACGGTTTCTAGGATAAACTTCGATAGAAATGAAAACCTATTATATAATTATGATTATTATTAGTAGATATTTTGTAGTCGAAAAAGTCTTTTCATATTTCTAGTCAAAATTAAACTTACGTTTTTTATATTTATAATGAACTTTACTGAACCAAATATGTACCATTTTGGTCGACTACTTTTTGCCATTTTTCCACTAGAGACATTATTCCACCAGTATAAAACTTTTCTGGTTTCTCGGCGAAAAACTGCGTTAAGTAATTTCCGCAGGCTTCTCTTGAAACCAACTTTGCTGCATTAAGGGAGTTCTGCATTGACTGAAGCGAATGGTAGGCCGATGGTGCAAGGTCAGTGCTATATTGTGGATGCATCAAAACTTCCAAGCCAAGCTCTTGCAGTTTTTGCCGAGTCATCAAAGATGTGTGTGCGCTAGTACTGTCCTGATGGCAGACGAAGCCCTTTCTGTTGATCAGTTCTGGACGTTTTTTTCGATTGCTTGCTTCAATCTCATCAGTTGTTGGCAGTAAAATGTGGAATCAATCGTTCGACCATGCTGAAGTAACTCATAGTGGATGATTCCTTTCCAATCTCACCAAACACTCAGCATAACCTTTCCTGGCGATGCGATCATTTATTGAGCTTCACCTAGCTTGGACCATAATCTTTTTCACACATTATTGTCGTATTTGATCCACTTTTCGCCTCCTGTTACCATTCGCTTCTTAAATGGTTCGAGTTCAATTCGTTTTAGCAAAGACTCGCAGATGTTAATTCAGTTCACTAAATTTTTCACATACAATTCATGTGGTACTCATAACATCGATCTTATTTTTGTAGTCATCCTTTTCTAAATGGTTCAAAACCGTTTAGTGATGAATGCTAAGTTCCTTAGCGATGTCATGGCGGCTTATGTTACGGTCCTGGTCAATCTTTTCCATAATTTCATCAACTTTTTCAACGATAGCTTAACCAGAGTGAGGTGCATCTTTCACATGGAAATTTCCAGAATGGAAGCGAGCGAACCATTGTTGTGCTACTCGAACTGACACAGCACTGTTTTCGTAAACTTCACAAATTTCATTGGTGGCTTGCGTGGCATTCTTCCCTTTTTATACAAAACTTTCAAAATATAGCGAATTTCTTCATTATTTTCATTCATTTTTGTACAGCTCTAACTTTTTTTAAATTCCCCGAATTTAATTATTTTTCTGGTTAAATGAAGTTTAAAATCTCACCTTTCCAACACTATATGGTATGACACAATGTGGTTGTAAGCACTGGAGGTATACGACTGCAACGACATATATTCACGTAGAGCTTTAGAAGCTGGCCGACGAGTAATGCTCAACCAAAAGATGCACCGACTAACGGAGTGGTTGATGTTCACAGCATACTGAAGAACAATTAGTTTGTTTCGACGGTTGGTATTTGAATTGAAACAAATATTTTATTATATTGTTGAAGACATGCCTCGTTCTGGACGACCTTTGATCTCTACAACTGATGAAATAATTAAAAAGTGAAGGATATGGTGCTTAATGGTGCTAAGGCAAGTGTTAGAGAAATAGTAAGAGAGCTCGACATCTCTATTTTTGGTACGAAACGCGTTCGTGCTCGACTCGTTCCGATAAAGCTCAAATTTTTTTCAAAAAGAGTACCGTAAACAAGTATCTTTGGACACGCTTGAACGTGCGAATTCCGATCACACATTCCTGGAGAGCTCTATAACTGCCAATGAGACATGGATTTATGAGCTTGACTTGCAAACAAGTCAACAATCGTCGGAACGGAGGAAAAAAACGAAACTAAACCAAAAAAAACAAACCAAAGCTGCTCAAAAATTAAGCTTGTTTTTTGATATTTGTGGTTTGGCACATCAAGAGTTTGTTCCGTAAGAACAGCCGGTCAATAAGAAGTTCTATTTGTCCGTATTTATACACAATGGCAGGAATTGTGGAAGTACAATCATGGATTTTACACGATGTTATTACACCATCGCATCAAGCTACAATTTTAACCGAATTTGAAGCCAAAAAACGCAATGAAGACTAACGATCAACCACCAGATTAGGCTCCGTGTGTTTTTTTCTTGTTTCCCAAATTGAAACTGCCGGTTCGTGGAACCCGTTTTCAGTCGATCGAAGAGATAAAACAAAATTTTCTGAAGGAGCTGATCATCAAAAAAAAGGCCATCACAAAAAGTGCTTATGAAAAATGTTTCGAGAACTGGAAAATCCCTGTATTACATCTGGTGGGGATTACTTTGAAGGCCATAAAATAAATATTGATGAATGATTAAATATTTTGTTGTTTTTATATTTTATTTAGAGTTTCCTGGTACCTTTTTGTCACGATGTATATTTGTTATTCCTTACAGTGATTAAGGCTCGTAAGATCATATTTTGATTAATTGGTTTTACTAATAAAAAATCTTTGCTCGGCAGTCTTAGTCAATATGGAGCTCTATGTTCCCTCTACTATTCTTTTTGCAGTTTAGCGAATGGCACTGATTCAGTTGCAACCCTGCATATGATCTGAAAATCATAACACAATTATATTATTTCGACCGTTGGTATTTATTTAAGCTCAACAATTAAATTTTGAGGTCTGGATAGCCTTGAATGACGTTAGCCCTGGAATTCACCACAGTATGGCAATCATTTTGAAATACGAAAATGCAGTTTTGAGAAAGACGGACTTAAAGATCAAGCCATCAGGCAAATTGAACTGACCGGCTATATAAGTATGATTAGAAGGTACACAAAGTAATTAAGTGTAACTTAAAAAGTGTTTGAGATATCGATTCAAAATTCAAGTGGATTATTTTTAAAGTTAAATGTGAAAAAAGGGGTTTAAAAAGTTTACCTTGATTTGTTGTTGTTCGATCGAGTATAAAATTTTTTAAATTTTCACCTTTTTTCCCTTAAACACATTTACACAGTTTTTTTTCGACAAAATACAAAGTTTTTGAAGTTTTCGTAATACCCAACGTTTTTATAAAAATAAAAATACTACACATACTTTTCTGTTTCAGAATCTCTTTCACAGTGTTATCTTTTTTTTTTTTTATTTTGGCTCTCAAGAAACCTAACCTCACATGCATGGTTTCAATTTGTTTTGCATAAACTCGCATACGCTTTAAATTTTTGCCTCAACCCGTCAATGTTCCGAAATGTCACAATGTCACCTTAATTCTGAACTCTCTTACTTTCTTCTTGTTGTTGTCTGCAAACAAACCGTAAACTTTTTAATTAATCATACACCTGCTTGACCTCAACATCAAAACATGCAACTAAAATTTCGTAGTTCATTACTAACTTTGCACATTTTTATATTTTCCTCTTCCTAAGCACTTTTCAAACATTTTTCGCTTTGTTCTCTAACTGAATCAACTATTGTGCTTTACTTGTACCAGTTTCCATTTCCACTGCCATTTATACCTATTTATACCGATGAGGAGGTATGCAATACTTTTGTTCCACTTTCAACGTCTATCAGCTTTCGATGACCCTTTAAATGCATTTGCTAAATGCTCTCTTGGCCTACTAAAGGCGGCTAAAGGAAAATGAGTTGATAAAATGAAAATGAATTTAGCGCAAAGAAAACAAAAAGAAATCCCATATTATCTGTCTTAACTTTGGTCATTTATTTCACTCTTAATTTCAGCAATTTTTACGTTGCTTTCTCTCGTATTTTAGTGGCTATCGGTGGTACTATTCTTAGATCACACAATAAATGGGGAATGACATTAGAGAGTTTTGTTATTTATTTTTAAAGTTTGGTGTTTTGTAGTGCTATTTCTTGTTTGTGTTTCTTTAAGGAAGATTAATGGATAGTTTTAGTAGAACTGCTAACAGTCATATATTACTACTAAGTAACTACTCTTGAGACAGTAGTACACAGTAAATTTACTGTAAGATAATTGTCATGGCTGAAATAGTCCAGAAATATTTAAAACTATTGGAACTGATATCGATAACCTATCCTGAAAATAAGTTGATAAGGGAATCCCTTTATTATCTCTTTCTCTTTAGTTCAAAATAAGGTTTGCACTGCTGTATTGGCACTCAAAGGTAAGATCCGACTCAGTCCAAAAACAAGCTACTCGTATATAAGATACACCGATCAGATTGTATCGTTTTCAAATCTGAAGAACCGGATTTTTTGATACACCCTTTTTCTTGCCTCAGGTGAGTTGTCCATCCATAAATTTTAATAACGATAAACATTGCCAACACAACGATTTTCAAGTTCTGGCATCGGAGAGATGCCATCTCTTATGGAACGACATAATACATTTTCGTTAATATTTTGGGTACGAAGTGGGTTAATGGTAGATTTGAAACCAAAAAATCTTCATATTTTGAAGAAACTGCATCGAGTAAAGGTCGCAACAGAGATGGTTGTCTACGTAGCTGAAAAATCTAACGAATGGCGCTCCACAAATTAACCGAAACTGGAAAAACTAAAATTGGCTGAAGTCACTGAACGATAGTCGACGCTTATAACAACCGTACGGGGAAACTGGATTAATAGTTGGAATGTTTTTATTGCCTCAAAAAAGGAGCCTCTTATACACGCTACTCGCAAAGGACAAAACCAAACTGCAAATTTCCGAAAGATCGATCCTAAGACAAATCTTTGGAGCAGTAAAATATAATGTCGAGCAGCATATAAGGTAGAACATTGATCTAAACCAAATTATTAAAGGCGAAAATACTATACGTTCTATCAAAACTAGAATAGACAACAAGAGAGCGCAACAGAGGCCACATAAATCACTACAAATGCAAGGGGAAGGCCGTCTAGATCTCTTAATGTATTCTTTTTCACGATATACCAGCAAAGAATTTCAGGACATTGCAGAGGAACTGGCCCTATACAGCAATCAGACTTCGAAAAAGACTATATTTAACATTTCCTTATGTTTCTAACTATTTGTAGATATTTAATGAACAAACAAGTTATAGACATAGCTGAATCTCGGTGGAATCAACCCCTAAGTTGCTCAACAAATAGAGAAACATGGCATGAATGGAATATGGGTCGCGTCTGCCGACTATTACAATTCAAAGAGAATGACAAAAGAACTCTAGTAGGAATGCAAACAAGTCATTGTCTAATTGGCAGACATTCCATTCTTTTTATACTGATTAACTTCATCAGAAGTATGGAATGGTTCAGAGAGGAGACAATAGATTGAGAAGACTTTAGTACAGGTGATATCACTGTGGGCCTTCTAAAGGTCTAGGTGTGTCGTTACTCTACCATAAGCGCCGCCCTTTACGGTGATTCTGTGTCAAATTACAAGTTTGTATCTTAGTTTGTGATATTTATATGTGTATAAAGAACTTTAGATCTTTCTGTAGTTGTCTTAGGTATTACATTAATCCCTTTATTTGGTCAAAAGTACGTTATTATATACAAAATTTTAAGAGAGTAAATTCTGTGTGAAACTCGGTAAATCTGCGACAGAGACGTTTTGATACTATGATCAAGTAGGCTTACCCAGATGCGGCTTTAGAAAGAAGTAGTGTGTTTCGGCCGAGAAGAGGTCGCTGATGAAGACGGTGCTGGGTGACCTGCGACTTCGACAAACAAAAGACATCGTTCACCATGAATTTGTTCCTCCTGGACAAATCGTCAACGCCAAGTTTTACGTGGAAGTCCTAAAGAGACGCAAACGAAGTGTCAATCGGGTCCGACAAGACATCGCAGCCGATTGGAAGTTGCACCACGACAACGCCCCGGCTCACACCGCCTTTCTTGTGAACAGTTTTGAGACGACAGAGGGGATCCAAGCAGCATGCACATCGGCTCTTAAAGCTATTACGGAGAATGCCTTCAGTGACGCCTTCAATGCTTGGAAATCACGCTGGCAGCGCTTAATCCACGCAGAAGGAGCCTATTTTGAAAGTCTTTAAAGAATTGTAACGATTGGTTCGATTAATTTTTTTAAACCAACTCAGTCCTATTACTTTCCGGGCAAACCCTTTAGTCTGCAGTAAGAAAAAAAAATTCTGCTTCAGATAAGAAAAAACATTGCGATCTTCAAGTTATCGAATTTATTGTATTATAGCTATGTAATATTGAATATCCAGTTCTAACCTTCAAAGGGTAACTTAAGGGGCTATACCAGTGTGACGTATGAAAAATTAGGCGATTTTCGTGAATTTTTTTAAAAGAAAGTACTAGATTGAATGTTTCGACGTTCTATGGACGTAATAAAGTATATTTTAAGCTATATTAAAAAAAAAAAAAATTTACAAAAATATTGAAAAATAACGGAGTAATGTGCTGTCTGCGGAAGTACCTAAACTGCTGGCATGATTCCGGTCGATTGAGTAGCTGAAACAAAAAAATTCAAAATGTTTATTAAACTTAAATATATTTTCTATACAATGGACTACGATCTTTGAAAAATATCAAAAATTAAGAAAATGGCGCCATTTTGAAAAAAAAATGCCAAATTGACAATTTTCAGCCAATCAAAAAGATCGTAGTCTATTGTATAGCAAATGTATTCAACTATATCCAGTTTTAATTTGAAGTCGATCGGTTAATTTCTCGTTGAGTTATAATGTCAGCAATTTTGAAAAATGTCGTTTCGAGAAAAACGCGTTTAAAGTTTCACTTATATATGTTTGCACATCTGAGCGGTCGCTATTTAGAACGCTGCCATTTAAAAACTATTTAAAATACGACCTCGCCGATTTCACAGGATATTTTTGAATATATAAGCTATCGAAAAAAGCAAAAAAAAAAAATTTTTTTTTTTGAAAGTGTCACACTGGTATAGCCCCTTAAGGTCAATTAAGTAGAAAACGTAGTTGATTATTTATGTCGCTCAACCAGTCTTAAAAAACAACGTCAGTATTGTGAGTATGATCCACTTATCGCTACAATGATCTTTGGCAGTATCTCTCCTATTAAGACACAAATAACTATTCGATGTTTTTTTATGAAAAAATAAAATAATTCCGTAAATCGCTTGCTCCTTGATATCGTAGAGACAAGTGGATTTGCATGCAAATTGCTGCACTTATTGCTGCATCTTAAGGCATAAAGAAGCACTAATAAAGCAATTATAAATGCTTTTGGTAAAATAAAAGTGAAGCGAAAGCGAATAACTGCAACTTCTGCAAGGCAAAGAGCGGCAAACGTAAGCAAGCCAAAAAAATGTGAAGCGAAGCACAGACAAAAAAGAAATTATAACTGCCCCTTAAGTATGAGTGTGAAAATGTGGCAACGTGAAAATAAGAATGCAAGATTATAAACGGATATTGCATTGTGAAAGTGCTATTTAAAAGTGAAGTGGAATTCTTACAAATTATCACTGCGTGTACTATCGTTAAAATGGAATAAAAGCCACCTATGAATAAAGCGAAAAGCGAACAAAGAGGAATTTCCTTACCAACAAGAAGTGGTTAAGGCAAATGTAATTTTAAATACTTGACGGAAAATACCGAAAATAAAAGCAGTGAAGTAAACAAAAAATGTCCAAAAAAAGAACACAAAAGGTTCGAATATACGAAAAGTGGCTAAAAAGAGACAAAAAGAGAGAATGCTGAACTTAATTTGCATAAAGGAAAAATGAAAAACAATTACTGTGGAGAAAGCCTTCACAAAAACCAACGAAAATATGAGCAACAACTGGCCAAGGATGATATTGCATTGTAGACGAAAGGAGAAAGTGAGTTGCGGAAGATGAAAAATAAATTAAATACAATGAAAAAATAAAGGCAGATAAGTTGAAATAAGTAAAAACGTTAACTTCGGCTGCACCGAAACTATAATACCCTTCAGAGGTTCAAATTTGCTTAGGAGAACTTGATTTTTATCTATCAGTTTGTATGGTAACTATATGCTACAGTCGTCTGATCTAAACAATTTGTTCGAGGATTG